>NC_068392.1:11135208-11382708 GCF_023724105.1 Carassius gibelio | reverse complement strand
GACCCGTCTTTAGTTAATTGATGTTTCTAGAATCCAAAGAATCTACCGTATATTGCAGCCTGTTTTAAATGTGGTTCAAGCCTAAACTTGTACTATATGACAGCACAAGGCATCAGATGTGTTCATGAATGAATGAAATGTTCCTTGAGACTGATTTAGTGTGCATGTCCTTTACTTGCCTCTTAGACTTGCAATCTAAGGGTGATTTAAAAAGTCAATTTAACCCTCTCCCGCACCTTTTTAGACTTCAGCGAAGAGGCCATTGGATGACATTATTAAGGAATAAATATAATAATATACAATCAGGTTCCCAGCCAGAGTGATTGTATGATATTATAATGATATGGTAAACAAACTCCAAAGGACTAGTGAAATCTGCAGCATGGTTTTATTTTTACCCTCATAAAAAGGTGTGAGAAAAGTCAAGAATAAACGTGCCCTTTTGTGCTCACACCACTTCTTGTTCTGTAAATAATCAAGAAATCTCCATGTCCGTGAGAATTTCTGTTAAGGACAGTTTTTTTTATTAGCGGATCTAGTACAGCTAAGCACTGTTACATCTGCTATCTGCATCTGTGGTTCCACGAAGAACCTTTAACATTCATAGTGCCTTTCTGTTGCACGAAAGTATCTTTTTAGTAAAAAAAATTCTTTAGATTATTGAAATATTCTTCAAACTAAGAAATAAGGCTTTTTAAAGAACTGCTCACTGAAAAGTTCTTAAGCGGACCAAAAATGGTTATTTTATGGCGTCACTTCCTGTTCAAATCTTTAATTGGAATCTATACAAAACTGAATCTCTTATAGTGTTTCTGTGGCTCAGTGGTAGAGCATTACATTAGCAGCGCAAAAGGTTGTGGGTTCGATTCCCTGGGAACACGTTAGGTAAAAAATGTTAGCCTGAACTGTAAGTCGCTTTGGACAAAAGTGTCTGCTAAATGCTTAAATTGAATATACAAAACACAAACTCGCATTACAACACCCTGGAAACCACCCTAGCTTTGCATTTTTTTCAAGCAATGTAAATGTCTCCGGATGATTCCGTAAATGTTTAACTAATCACATTGGTCCATCAGTAGTTTAGTTTGACAATTCATGCAGTACAAATCAGAGGGAGCCTGTCGGTGTGAAATGAGTGTGTCAGTCTGCAATATCTGCCTGTTGAAAGGGTTAAGGCCTGATTTGCTAAGCAAACTGCATTGGGAGGATTGGTAATTGGTTCCACTGGATTTTTGTGGTTAGTGTTATCCTAAGCAGGGGGATTGGAAGGTGGAATGAGAGAAGCGTCACAGTGCTCCGTGCTTCGGAGCCAAAAACAATCACAATAAAAAAAGCGGGGCAGGGAAAGCTCATAATCCGCTGCAGCCACGCCTTCAGTTTCCGACTGTTATAGAACACAAACGTCCAAGGTTTATCAAATGCACTTAACACATTGTTTTTAATCCTGAAGATGGAGAGTCTAGATGGTAGAACTGGCATTCAGTTAACGTTTAAGCATGAGAAGGCCACAGACGTCATGTGTGAGTTACCGCAGGAGGTCTGTGGATATGTTGGACATGACGAGGAGTTTGAGAACCTGATATAAATGAGAGGTTGTAGTATGAGTCCATTAGCACACGTAGCTCAAGAGGCATCGGTTTGTTTGCACTATCACTAATAGTGACTGTGTTTGCACTGTGTGGATTTATGGGTGTTTTTATATGGATCCTGATGTCATGGTGAAGATGGAATATAGAGAAACCCCTGTTCAGTACCGCTGTATTTAGCAGGATACAATACAATATGTCACATTGCAAAAGATTTTTGCTTTTGGTGTGGACGGGCAAGTAACTTGAATGCTTGAAATTTGTGTTAAATGAAGTTTAAGGATTTTTTATTAATGTATATTGTTAGATGACTACTAGGGACAGTTATTGTGAGGGATGTTTTATAAATCCTTATAACTACTGTGCACCTTTTCCTTTAGCATTACTTTTGAGGAAAACATATTTAGAGGAAAGACGTTCCTATACTGCATTTACTGCCCTCAGGAGTTTTCAGAATATAATAACTCATATATTCCAAGACATATATTCCAATTTATGTTTATTGAATTCTTTCAAAAATGTGTTTATCTTGACCCTTAATGACTTTTTACAACTTGACATGACATGAAAAAGTAACAGTCCTTGGTTATTTTTGTTTCGATGTGATGAAGGCAGTTCAGTAAGAATAAGTAAGTGTTTATAAAAAAACAACTGACTCAGAAGAGCCACTCATTTGGGAATCAGACTGCACTTATCATACTATGTTTTTGATTTACTGAAAAGAACCCCTGCATAAGATTCATTGTTTGGGAATCAGAACAGTTTTTTAGAATTTAGTTTCACAAATAATAACGGTTAACACTTGTTTGGGAATCAGATTACTACGGTGACCAGGAGGTGACATGTTCAGTTCACTTAGTTTTGTCGTGGCCATGACATAATAACTCGTCGGAACGTGATATGTTGTGGCCATAAGATATTAATTCATGGGAATAGCATATTTACTCGTGAGAAAGTGATATGTAGTGGCCACAAGATCATTTTTCAAGGTAACAACATGTTTTTCTCACGGCCACAAGTTTAATGTGTAAACAAACCTGCATGACCATAGCTACCCGGGATTATCAAAAACGGATAAAACTTTTTTATTAACATTAAACATTTAATTTAATATTTGAACATTATTATTATTATTATTACTATTATTATTACTTTAACTTATTATGGCTATATTTTTATACTTATGATTGTATATGCTTATTTGGGCAAGTCGTGGCCTAGAGGTTAGAGAGTTTAGACTCCTAACCCTAAGGTTGTGGGTTCGAATCTCGGGCCGGCAATACCACGACTGAGGTGCCCTTGAGCAAGGCATCGAACCCCCAACTGCTCCCTGGGCGCCCCAGCATAAATGGCTGCCCACTGCTCCGTGTGTGTGTGTGTGTGTGTGTGTGTGTGTGTGTGTGTGTGTGTGTGTGTGTGTGTGTGTGTGTGTGTGTGTGTGTGTGTGTGTGTGTGTGTGTGTGTGTGTGTGTGTGTGTGTGTGTTCAATCAGACTACATGGGTCAGACATTTTTAATTTTAACTCCCGACTCGTGATATTCATTGTTTGAGAATTTAACTATACTAGTCACAGTGTGTTTGATTTAGTTAAAAATGCATTTATTGAAAAAAAGTAAATAAAATAATTAAGTTTTGCTACTTAAAATGGCACTTAAAAATGAGTCTCACCTTCCAACCCTTGATCATATATGATTATTGCTGCTTTGATTATTGATTAATAGCAAAGAGTGATGATTTTTTATTTTATTCTTTTTATTGTATATCATATTCATACATTTTATGTAAAAAAAATTGTGTGTGTTATTGGATGAATGTGTGTGTCTGAATGCCAGCTTTCTGTTACACTGATGTGGTGTTGGCCAAGCAGAAATTGTAGCCAAATTTCTGGGCCAAAAAATGTCCAACTTTCACATATGCTCTCTCAATGAGCTGGTGTGCTCTCCTTTGCTCATTTTTACTCACAGCCGTATTGTTTTAATAAATCTTTTTATTCTGGACACATTTGGATGTTAAAATTGGTTGCAGGTTTCTTATCTTCATATCTGTTTTCTTATCAATATTAAGTGCTGGTCGGAAACACATATGAGGACCTTCTTTCTTTATCTATCTTTCTTTCTTTCTTTAGTCTCAAACCATTGCTGATTTACTCTTTGAAGTATAAAAGCTGTTTTCTCTGCCTGCCAATCCACGGTTCCTAATCCAGTATTGGACAGCGATGGCTTTGCTCTGCCTCATAAAGCAAGCCACTCCAGACCTGCATTGCCTGCCACACGACGTCCTGGCATTCATTGAGGTTTAAGATTGGGTAAAAGCCACAGAAATGATTGGAAATAGTGGAAGGACTTTCTTTCAGATTGTTTAATGAGGGTGTGACACCTAGCTCAAAGTGTTCCTGCTAAACCGAAGCACCTCAGATTGTTTGTGTCTTGGGAATTTGAGGAGTTTGTGGAGACACGGCATGGAAGGAAAGCTGTGTTTTTATAGAGTGAGATCATACAGACTCACACATTCGCCCAGTTCCCCCCCAAGACACTTCTCTTCCTCCCTCTCTCTGGTGATCCTCATCAATTTGTGCATCTTTGTGCACTAAATATTTCACCAGCAGATGATTATTTCATGGATGTCTCTATCCCCGTCTGTCTGCGAGGATGCGAGCGGAAAACAGCTCTGTAGACATCTCCATAGCTGTCGGCGCTCCTCTTTCAACGTCTCTCTCTTCTCCTTCAAAGCAGATTTAAGTCACTGTGTCCAAAATAGCAACTCCATCAGTGATACACGGGATGAGCAGAGTGGGCGATCGGGAGAGATTTCATTTCCCACCATTGTTATGGGATCTGCTGGTCTCTCTCTCTCCTCCTTTGACCTCCCTCAGAAGATAATCTTCAGTAATTCTAGGCTAGTAGCCTGCTGCAGCTCGTCTAAATTATGATTGACTAGCCACTATCCCACATGACTCGCTGTCTGCCTCGTCCCCCTCCGTCCAGATTAACTGGATCAGTTTTGGGTTTCAGGATTCCCCCTCCTGTCTGACACGCACTCTTGTGTCTAAACAGATGCTCTTACCCGGGTTTCCCCCCTTGTTTATTTGCAGAAACGTGAATGTGAAAGTGTGAATGTTTTTCCAAAATGTTCTGTCTCTTTGCAACCCAAAAATCAATGCAATGGTAACCAATTAGAACATTATATGCATGGCAACATCCTGGCAATGGTACAGCAACACCCTGTCAACCATCCACAACCCATGCTTCATGGTAGCAGGATTTGCACTGAAAACTGCACATTTCCTTCAAAAAATGTAAAAATCCAATGTTATTCATGGAATTCGTCTGTGGCTACATTATATTTTTATAAGATGTTTCCTATTGTGGTGTTGTGAGAACCTACTATGGTGCTGTGAGTTCTGGCCCTGTGTGGTTTGTATTGCTTTCAGGACAGTTACTGTACACACACACACACACACACACACGTTTGAATGAATGATGGTCAGTAGGGACACGACGGCCCTCTATCCACACACAAACACGGTGGTGTGTGTGTGTACTGAACTCATCCATTCAGCTGTGCGTCTGCAGCTTAATTACCCGAAAGCTCACAGAGTGTCTGACCTCCACCAGTAGCCTAATTGAAATTTAATTGAATTCCGTTTGTCTAGACTAATTAAGCTCGTGAAAAGCGCCAGTCTTTAGCCACTCGCCGGTCACCGAGCTTCAGAGAGAAAACTGGAAGCCCGGAGGAGCACGGGACAAAGGCGGCCATTTTAGGAAGCAGCGGACAGAATGGGACACGTGTTTAAAAATAGCAAAGGAAAGGATTCGGGTCTTAATGAGGAGAAGATGTAGATAAAAATACAGTGGGATCGGATTAAAACACACTCTTATTTCAGTAATCTATGTGATTGATTCATTAGTCTTTTTGATTCACAAAAACAAAATCATTCATTCAGGAATCAACCTAAACCCTTTAGCTGTTTCCGAAATTGTATATTAAGTAGGTACTACTACTGCATAAAAACTAACTTTGTGACTTTAATGGTTTAATTGTTTAAAATAGTTAAATAAAAGTATTCTCTGTATTGTATGAATGTGTGTACTCTGTCAGATTTGACGTGCTACATCTGCCATGTTGTCATAAGCTAGGATTCCATCCAAATGTAAAGCGAATCTTTTCAAAGCTCAAAGCTTTTTTTTTTTATTAGATTGCGATTCCATCAAGTGACGGATGACGGTGCAGTAAGAAACCATCAGCGGAAAAAGCCAATTAGTCACGTGGGTTTAATGTTCGCTGCATTAGAATTTATACAGCGAATGCATTTCCATCTTCCATTATTCATATTAAAAAATAAAATTCACACAAGTCAAAAACTTTTCGAAATTAGGGGTTTCCATCACTCGTTTCTGATGCGATACTTCAAAATGCTCTTAAAAACGAAGTGATTGAAACAACCGCTACTGGGATTCTTAGCCATTTGCAGCTCCTCTCCTATGGCCTCATGGGATAGAAGTTTTGTAATGCAAAAATTTAATTTTGCTTTAATGATTCATTCTTGAGATTGGGAAGTGCAATCTATCTAGAGTTAGAGTTAAATCTTGTGAAAACATTTTGTAGAACGAGGTTTACTATGACACCGTAGAAGTGCTGTTGTTATAAAATGTATTTTTTTTAAATTCCTCCCTCAAAAAAAATGCATGTAGCGTTTGTAGTGAGGCCGAGATCAAAGGTAATGCCGTGGGAGCACTTTTTCAATTATGTTTCAATGAGTCAATTTTGGTACATTAATTTAACCAGTCTTCCAGCACAGAGGTATGGCTGCTTACTGATTAATGAGCCATCTCTTTCTCTCTCTTCTCAGGTACCTCTGCAGCCTGGACAGTCATTCAAGTTCACGGTGCTGGAGACTCTGGACCGCATTAAAGAGGAGTTCCAGTTCCTTCAGGCTCAGTACCACAGGTCGGATCATTTGAGCTGATTAACTCCCTGGTTCTGAAACACTTTTGATTATTTATGAATCTCTTCCTACAGGCTAAGAACTGGCTGGATGTGTATTATACAGCATATTATACAGTGTGACATCAGCATTTTCATTTTATCCACTGAAATCTGTGTTGGGAATGACTAGAATTAGTGAGAACTGATTAAACTGGCGATGCTGCTAATTTAACCACATTTTCAGTAGCTTTTCAAATACCAAGTTAATTAGCAAACTGAAACGATAATCAAATAAGCTCTGCTGAACTGTCCTGTAATGCTGTAAATGGCATTCGAGAAGTTTGATTCATTTGAATGATTTGGTTTGTTGATTCTTTTAACTGAATCGGTTTGTGTTGATTCCACTGAGTGAATCAGCTTGTTCCTGTTTTTTTATCTGATTTATTTAAGTAAAATAATTCATTCTTGTTCATTGAAGTGAATTGGTTTGTTCTGATCCCTTGTGATTAAGTGGATTGAATCCGATTCAAGTCAATCAATTTGGTTTGATTTCTGCAAGTCAATTGTTTCTTCTGATTCATTTAAGTGAATTGATTCATTCTTATTCATTTCAATCAATTGATTTGCTTAGATTGTTGCATTTTTCTGATTCCTTAAAGTGAGTTAGGTCATTCTGATTCATTCAACTGAATCAGTTTCCTTTAATTCATTTAATTTAATTGATTTAATATTATTCACTAAAGTGTATAGGTTTCTTCTGATTCATTTACGTAAACTGGTTTATTCTGATTATTTTATGCGTGTGTTATTATTATGATTCATTGAAGGTAATTTGTTTATTTTGATTCCTTTACGTGAGTTTAATCATTCTGATTCATTTTAGTGAATCAGATTGTCTTAAGTTTGTTATAATCATCAATCATCAAACGGTTTTCAGTTAATTTAACTGATTCGTTCTTATTCATCTACGTGATTCAGAAGTGTCTGACTTGGTTTCTGATACGTTGACGAGTGGTTAGCATCAAATTACCATCAATATTTGATTAACACATACAATTAATAATTTTTTTGTTTTGTGTTTTCACAGTCTCAAACTAGACTGTGAGAAGTTGGCCAGCGAGAAGACAGAGATGCAGCGCCACTATATCATGGTGAGCTTGTTCAACCCTAATATCGTCAGATCTGCCGTGCGCTCCAGTAAATACAGCATCAAAGCCCATCTGTGTGTATAAAGAGAGATTGCGTTTGATTTCATGTTACGGGGTGTTTGGTTAACCTGAGGACTCAGCGGGATTACGATAGGGGTTGGGGGAGATGGAAAAGTGAGGGAGAAGGAAGAGAGAAAAGAGATGGAAAGAGAGAAACAAAGATCACAAGCACAGACTTGTAAATAATGAGAGGGAACAAGGATTCAGTGCTTGCAGAAAGCAGATAACCCAGAAGACTATATTTAGCCTGCTAGCCCTGCCATGTTCACTAAAACTAGTTTCATCAGCCTTCCCCTTTATTTTCATGCATTTATAGTTTACCATATTTTTCTATCTGCGCTCTTTGACGACTAGACCGGACTGCATGTTCTTCTCATCGCTCTTTAGTGAATGATTTATTTGTTGATGGGCATGAAATAGTTTTCAGAGCTCATTTGCGATGGTGCGTTAGTCTCCTGCCTAACAAAAACAAGAGAGCCAGTGAATTGGATGATATTCAAGTGTTAAAAGCTTTGTTCAGTGCCGTGGCTCAGTGGTTGGCACACACACTCCTGATATTTTGAGCAATGCTGAAGGTCTTGTCATCTCTATCTCCACTATCTATCCAATAAAGCAAAACGCCCCCAGAGTTATTTAAAAAAATAAGTTGAGGTTGTGGCCTTTGTATTAATATGCTGAGCCATGATGCAGATTCAGAAGAAGTAGATTCAAATCTTTCTGGTATCTATTCAATAAAACAAAAGCATGTGAAGACATAAAAAAAAAAAAACATTGTTGTGTAGTGTCCCTTTGGAAGATTCAGGTTTGAATCTAGCTTGCGACACAACCTGAACTAATGTCCTTAAATATTATCAGTCCAATAAAGCAAAAATACATTGATTTGTTTGTATATGTTTTATATATTCATTTTATACTATATATTCAATATATTCAAATCAATACTAATATTTATCAACAATATAAATACATATTAAATAATAATATACATAATAGAATCAACAAGACTGTGGCTAAAAAAAAAATTCCAGCCAATGCCGAATCAAGCAATAATTAAAAAAATGCATTTATTTAGTTGTTTTTAATTATTTAGAACTATTTTTAATTAATATTTATGTAAAGCCAATTTTAATAAATAAATAATAATTATATGTATTAATAATATAATGATCAATTAATGATAATAATATAAACAATAAAGCTAAGGCTCAAATAAAGAAATCATTTTGCATCTTGTTGAGTTTGGTGCCCTGGTCCTGATTAAACATCTAGCTCATAAATCTAAATCTGGCCTCATGGTTTAGTACATTTATTGTAACATCCTAAACTATTATGCTCATTTGGAAGAAAGAGGTTTAAATCCGCTTCAGTAAATCATCATCATTAACTATTAAATTCTAAATCCAGATTGTGGGCTGCCGTATTTGTGTGTGTGTGTGTCCTGATCATGATCTAAACTTTAATGAGCGCCCATCTACATGGTCTCTCTGTGACCGTTGTGTGTAATCCAGACCCTGGGGCAGCAGAGGATGCAAAGGCTAATGCGCAGCTTTTGCAGTAACACCCCCGGCCCAACTCAACCGTCTGATGCTCACTGTTCTCCTCCGAACATTACAGTCACAGAGAGAGAGAACATAAGGAGAGATCAGCAGCAAAGACGAACGAGGAGAGTAAAAGAGTGAGGGAGTGAGTTAAAGAGAGAGAGAGAGAGAGTGGTGATTGAAACGCAGCAGTAAAAAAGAAGAAAGAGGAGGGGAAGATAAAGGCTGATAGAGTAGATGAAGAGGAGAAGAACTGAAAGAGTGAGAGAGACTGTGTAAAGACACAGCGGGAGACAGTAAGACGACGAAAAGATGAGGGCAGAGAGAGAAAAACACAAGAAGGAGACAAAGAGGAGGAGGAGAAGGGGGAACCAGGAAGGCAGAAAGGATAAGACACATTTGAAAACTATTACTCTTTAGTAAGCTTAACGTTTGAGTGCTGCTGTGTGTGTGAGGAAAAAGACCGAGTGCAGAGAATTTTAATAAAAAAAAGAAAAAGAAAGCACTAATGGATTGCTCCTGTTTTAAGAGAAACTTGTTGCTGCCCTGTGATGGAAAACTAACTTGATATTTCCAAACCAAACAAATCTAATTATAAAGCAAGCAGTAGTGCTGCAATTCATTTACGTTCACGCTTAACTCGCATTTAAAGCTACGGTACTCAATTTCTGATCCACTGGAGGCAGCAAAGCTAATTGGCAGGTTGCTTAAAGTCTTTCTCTGATGAAAAAAAGAAAAGAAGAAAAAAAAAAAGTTGACACACCACGGCTTCAAAAACAATTTTAAAATGTGAAATCTCTTTCAGTATTAAATTTAATTTAATTTTAGCAGCACCAAAGCTAATTGCAAATCAATAAATAAATAACATTTCTCAAAAGCTTTTTCAAAAATTCAAGTTTGATTTACTTTCTGTTGAACTTTTAACTCTCATTTAAAGCTACAGTACACAATTTCTGCTAGATTAACAGCACCAAAACTAATTGCAAAAGTTATTTGTATTTTTTTTTTTTAAATGTACAAAAAAAAATGTCTCAAAACACCTTTTATTTACATTGCACGTTTAACTTTAGTAAAGGTCCAAAACGTTCTTGGAAAAAAAAAAACATCTACACAAGCTTGATTTCAAAGCCGTGAGGTTCTGTTTGCCTTCATCCAATGTATCCATCATATGTTGGTCAAAACAACTCAGGAACATTTTATTGCTCAGAGTTGCTCTTTCATAGCTCACGAAACCTTTGCCGTTCTCATTTTTTGTACTCCATCTGCTCTGATGTTTCTTGTAACTCTTTGTGAGACAATTGTTGACATGCTGTGAGAGTATAGAGCTAAAAAATGAAGGTGCAGTATGTAAATTAGATCATTGTTATGAGAAATGTTTGAGGTTATATTGACATCTTGGCATTTTTGTTGATGCCTCATGACTAATCTGACAAATCTGATCACAATTTTTAAGACACTGAGATCATTGGTTTCTTAGTATAATTGTATTGATAATAACCACAATATGTAAAACATGTAAATATCACTTCACATCTTGACACTGCATTTAAGATTAACATTGTAAATAATCCAGCGCCAGTAACTGTCTGGTTGACACTCCAACACAGTAGGTGGCGCTATTGCATTTTTACATTCCACTGCACAGCTTTTTGATTGTTTTTCTATGCAATCATGTTAGATTGAAATAAAAAGGAAGCCCCTCAAGTTAAAATAAGTAAAAAAAAAAAAAAAAAGTGAAACCTGTTTATTTTTTTCTATTCCACTGTCCTAAGTTTCACATTTTTAAATGCAAAAATACATTCTGAGAGCTAGCTGTTGCCACCCATTATAAAATGGTGAAAATCTAGTATTTTGACACTGCTAGTTGAGTTTAATTTTTGTCGTTTCTATACTCTTTGAGAGTACTATGTTTTTTTTTTTTGGTAATGAAAAAAATCTGAGAAGCAGGCGAAAGTCTCCATTTAATCTGCTTGCATTCTTAGAGAAAGACTTGAACAGATATGAGAGCAAATGGGAGATATTATTAGTGTTGTTGTACACATTAATATTTGTTTGCATTACAGTTTCAATAGTGTTCCCTAACAGAACATTTCCATACTCCTTATGCTTATTTATTGCTAAATTCAATTTGATAAAATGGCATTCATCTATAATTACGGTGATATGAATAGTCAGTCTATGAATCACGCCTCTGGTTTTGTGTGGCTAATAACACACTCACAATTTTCTCCCGTCTGTCAGGAAACTTGCCAGGTAACTCGTAATTCAGTCTCGGATTCAAGAACAGCCGCCAACAGCACTGTCACTAACGGCGCTCATGGCTTTCGTATAATATCTCTTTATTGTCTGGGGGAAAAAAAGGACGTATAATGAAATCCTTTATGATACGGCTCTTTCTTCGGCTTGTAACTGATTGAAATGATATGAGTTATCATTTACTCATCCTCATGTCGTTCCAAACCTATATGACTGACTTTTAAATAGTGGTTGAGTGTCTTTCGTTTGTTGTCATATTATTCTTCAATTAAGACATTAAAAATGGTCAACTGTAGGAATTATTAAACAGAAATACCTGCTTAACTGCATTTTACTATTTAAGATGTCTGGAGTGTTATATATGGGTACAAGTTTATAAGTTTAATAAGTTGTAAATGCGACTTCTACAAGAAACTCAACACATTTTACATATCAGAATCTCCAACATCTATAAAATCAACCGTGATGTTGATATCTGCATACTGAAATTTGATTGGTCTTGCATGCTGAAAGCCTAAAATCCTTTTTTACCTTGACAAACTCTGGTATTTCTTACTGAAAATGCAAATCTGTTTAGTATTTCCTCTTGTGGAGCTCTTTTGGCAGCACAGGGGACGGCTATTTTTATATCGGTCGATTCAAATTGGGCTGTTTGGTGTAAAATGGGTTGTGGCAGATGTGATGAGCCTGAGAGACAAGCCCAATGGAAATTATATCTCATCAATGTTGCCTGTCTAATAATACTAGATCAGGATGAGCCAATCAATGTGTCTGAGCTTAGAAGATGCATCCAGTACAGTGGAATGGACACACACACATACACACACACATACACACCTACAGAGATTTGAGCCAGATCCGAGTGACCAGCGAAACAGCAGGATATGAGTACAAGCGACGGATGGCAAACAGCTGCCGGGTTGAACCAGGGGACACCCAGTAGATATAGCCCCTCGTTAGACCGCTGGGGACTAATACACACACACACACACACACACCGCGGCTGCGGCAGGAGGAGAGGCTTTGTTGAACCTCAGCCGCATTGAGCCCCGCTACATCCGCCACATGTCGTGCACAATCTGCTCTAGACAACACACACATACACTGACACACTCGAGGGATCACACACACACTCGCGCTGTACAATGAGAATGCACATAACATTCGAGAGCTTATAGGCCTATAACAACGAGCCGCAGGAAAACGAAGCCATCACAAGCCGAAAGCGTGTTACTATCTGACCACAATCACACAAAAACAACACGCCACAGTGAAAGCTTTAAATAGCCTACACAAGCATCCTATGCAAAGTTTTAAATTTTATTTTAAATTGTTGAAATTAAATTGGTTATAATTGTATTTAATCTTTTTTTGTGAAATGTTTTTAAATAAAAAAAATATTAAATTAAAAAATTACATTTGCTCCTGACACATAGATAAGATCAGAATGTTTATAAATTCAGCCATAATTTCATACAGTTTAGCTATTTTTTTTAATCATATTTAAACCATGTCCAGTTTTTACAGTTTTTTGTCATACTAAATCTTCCAGTTTTTATGCGTCTAAATATTTGTATTTTATATTTATATATATATATATATATATATATATATATATATATATATATATATATATATATATATATATATATATATATATATATATATATATTATTAATTTTTTTTTTTTTTTTTTTTTTTGTAATGAGCATTTTGCCTTGTAGGAAGACAGGGAATATGACAGCCCATGTCCCCATGAGCACAACAAATTACCTGTAGGGTCCCAAACTCTCTCACACTGGTCCCAGGCCTTTCGTCTGTCCTTAATGGAGTCCTGTCATTTTATCTTTATATCTTCCTTGTAGCCAAGGAAGCCAAAAGATGTTTAGTAGAGTTAAAACTAAAGGACTAAAGGTGTCCCGTCCTTAGATTGCCTGTCTGGCACTCTGTCATTCAACACTTTCTTTAGGGAGAGACTGTAGACACGACATGCTGACTGCTTAAACTATTTCAGCTTAATTAAACCTCTTATTTACAGGACTGTGTGTAGGTTGAAGTAATAGACCTCTTGTCAGTTAAACTGATGACGTTCTCCTGCTGCCACGTTAAGTAGCCTACAGCTCAATTTGTGTCATGTTTGTCTGTTCTCTTTGATTCTGGAGTGTTCTGGGCGGTTGCCAGGGTGTTGCTATATGATTTCTAGATTGGCTACCAAATACCTAGGACACGGTTTCCCCAAACCAGTGTAGTTTCATTTTCGTGTTAAGGCTGGCTAATGGAAGCATTTCCATTCAGTTGGTACCGATATGTTGGCCAGGTCGATTCATTGGCTGATATATGACCTATTTTAGTGTGAATTTGAATTTCTGCTCAGTGTTTTTTTCCTGGATTTATTCTACATCAAAAAATGCTGAGAACTAATGTTGGTCTGAAATGATGCAGAGACCTTTTTTGGCTGAAAGTGAGGTAATATGAACGATGCTGAATAGTCTTCTGGGCCGCTGTAGGGCTTTTTAAAACGGATCCGCTTCCAGCGGCCCTGCTGCACTATCAGCATGCAGAACCAGCGAACGTGATTTATATTTGTGTGTGTGCCAGCAGACCAGATAGATGGGGAAATAGTTTGGCTGTTATGTCACGCTTTATCTAAAATTCATCACCCACCAGAACGATCAATAGTGGAAATGCAATAAATTTGAATCCAGCGCAACACATGTCTAAAATGGTTCATTTTATAGACTTGCCTTTAAACTGCCAGTCAAAAGTTTGGATACGCTTGACTGGATTTATAGTTCTCATGATCTTAAAGTCTTGAGGTGGCTTGAAATGAGTTTTGGAGACAAACTGTGCCTGTGCATTAATTAAACAAAACAAAAATCTTTACCTTATTGATATTTTATAACAGTTTTTTATAGCATAGGCATAGGCTACATGCAGAGCCGGCACCAGGGCACCTACATCATGCATTCATATTTGTAGGTGGGGGGACGGGGGGTTTCGGATGAGAAATGTGCAGAATGCCGAATATTTCACCACTCATTAACCTCAAATCGACACTTTTGGGTTTCCAGTCACTGTCATTAGAAATGAGGAGACTTTAATCCTGAGATTAAACCGCAGAGAAGGTTTGGTAGAAGAGAGGAGGTCAGGCACACATCACGGATGGGAAATGGAGTTTACAGAATAATAGAAGAGAAGGGCAGGGGAGAGGAGGATTAAAAGGAAGGTCGGTAACGAGGGAGCTGACTGTAAAGACCGAGATAAAGGGAGAGAAGAGGAAAAATAATTGTAGAAAATCGAGCTGCACACCGAGCAGTTACCGAGTGTGTAAGTGAGACAGACAGCCTGAGAAAGACACCGAATAAGTGAGCAGTTGTGTCAGGTTTCATCTTCATCTTCTGCCTGCTGAAGCAGACGAGGACGCGTTCAAACTCTCCGTCTTCCTGTAGTTCAAGCAAGTCGTTGGTGTGTCAGGTTTTAATTTGATTGATGGTGATTCACTGCTGTTTAATTCATCACAGTGCTGATTGATACTCTCACACTTGTGTTCCCACAGTACTACGAGATGTCCTATGGGCTCAACATTGAGATGCACAAACAGGTAAGACAAACCTGTTGGGTGAATTCACCAAACCGTTTTGCTCGTGGTGTTTTAGCACTCCAAAACGGCATCTTATTTTCTGTTCGCATTGCACACGAATCAGATTATCAGAACTTGCAGCTATGCAATGTGCATGTGGTCTGACTGTTCACACCTGTAACATATTTGGATGTGGTTTGGGGCCAGCTTTTAAAAGTCTAATTTGATGTGATCTGACACACGTGGATGTGGTTTGGATTTGGTTTGTACACATCTGATTTCATATAACCTGACCGTTCACACTTGTAGCACATGTGATGCGTTTTGGATCTGGTTTATAAATGTCTCGTTTCATGTGGTCTGACAATTTAAATGCGTTGGTTGGATCTGTTTTATAAACACTCCTGTCCCAGTTCATGTAAAGCACTGGATTAAGACAATATATGAGGGGTGGGAAGACAGAGATCTAGATGAGTCAATGTGTGTATGTATTTATGTGTGTGCTGTGTGAAATCGGCACATGATTTTCAGCAATGCTCTGATGATGTTTGCACATGATTGGCATCTCAATCACAGTTCACTGAATCATTGTCATATTAATTATATTGTGATAATATTTGTTTTATTTCTATCTATCTGTCTATCTGTATCTACATGCATGTGTGTGTGTGTGTGTGTGTGTGTGTGTGTGTGTGTGTGTGTGTGCATGGCTGTGGTTTTCAGCAATACTGTGAAACAGCCTCTCTAATGGCTCTGGCATTATGATTACAGCCAATGCAGTGAGGTGTGTGTGAGAGAGAAAGGTGGGATAGTGCACAAAAAAAAAACACACAGCAGAACCATAAAATATGAAGCCACACACATACGCACACACACATGCACCTTTAAAGCGATGCCCCCGGATGCAGGTCTGGTCTTATCATTCTGCCCTCTTTATGTCTAATGGAGCCTCTTTCTCTCTCTCTGTCTCTTTCTTACTCTCTCTCTCTTCAGACATTTAAAGGCAAATATTAAGCAATGACGTTCTAATCACTGATTGTGGTCACAGGCGAAGAGGTATTCAATAAAGGCCTCATTTTCTCTTCTGCTCATCTGTCACACTGCTCTCTCTCTCTCTCTCTCTGTCACTGTCTCTTTCATCCCTTTTCTCTCTCTATCTGTGCTTGTTCTCTCTCTTGAATTCCCTCCTTCTCTCATTTGGGCTCGCTCTAGTGATGCTCGCTCTCTCTTTTTCTCTCTTTTTTTTCTGGGCAGTGTGCCAGCCTCTCTTCCCTTGGCGCTCCGCCAATATCCCCCTCTCCTCCCTCGCTCTCCCCTCTCTTTCTCTCTGATTGATGGCCCTTCCATTCGGAAAAAGGGAAAAAAAGAAACCGTAAAAGAAAAGAGAGCAGTAAAGCACTGAAAATCAGACACGCTCACAAAGGAGGACACGAGCATACATATATACACAAAACTCTACACACATGCAAAGGCTCATGGGTAATTAAATGTGCGGAGGGGGAGAGCACTTACAGAGGGGGGATGTGGGCACATTCCTGCACATGTGTGCACAAACAAATATGAATACAAACTAAATACAAACTCATCCAAACAAGAGCAGTTCATGGGGTATCTGACAACATCATGTACCCAAAAACTTTTGATTTGAATATATTTTTATTTGATCTATTAATATAAATTAACTTTCAAATAATTTCATATAAATAGTCATAATTATAATAATTTTTTTATGTAGATATAGACATTCTTTTTTGTACTTTTTATAATATTATTATTTTTATGGTGTGTGTTTGTGTATATAATGTTATTTAAATTATTTAATTTTATATAGTCATTTTTTTATTTATTAGATATTTTTATTTAGTTTCATATTAATTTAGATGGATTCTTTTTTTTTATTTTATTGCTATTACTATTTCTATTATTATTTGTTACTTTATTTTATTTCAATTTTAATATTAAAAATTTTTTATATGCAAATTTCAACATTAGTCCAGTTTATTTATGAGCAAATATTATACTCGCCCGTTTAATTAGCGCAGCCGACCCAGAACTGCGATTGTTGCTGCCTTTCTGACATACACACAGGTCATGAAGTATTTTAGATGTAGTTAAAATATGATTCATTCCATTTGGATAGTAGAAAGTTAAACTTCTCGACACACACACAGCAAGTTTATGCAAATGTGGAGACATGTTCACACACTTACATGAATTCTAGATAAATATATGTGCACACACAAGCAGCGGGGCATCTGCACCTACTCAGGTCCTTTTGATCGAGTGACAAAGCTATTATGCTAAAAGGTTGGCACCCTGGGACTTCCTCGCAAACATGCAAACACGTCTTGTTTTCCTCCTCTGTTTCTTCATTTCCCTTCTTTGCTCTCTTTCTCTTTTTCCTCAAACACACTGTTTCATTCCAAACCAGTTACATCACTCGCTCCCTCAGCCTCATTATACACAAATGAGCTCTGTATCACTCACGCGCACAATCTGCAGATGTTCAGCATCACTGCTACACTGTGTCCCAGCAAAAATGCAAACAACCAAACATGCTTCCGTTCACTCATCTGCAGTCTCACTGGCAGGAGTAACAAGTATTCTGCCAGGTAATAATAATATTTCCGGGTAAGATAGCTAGATTTGCATCAATTAGTAAATATATAAAACATAAAGCCAGGTATGCTCTTTTTCTTTTACATCATTATGAATTTAGTTTAATATATTGTGTGGTGGTGTGCAGTTTAAAGTAGCTCCGCTACCAACACAGAGCTCTAAAATACAGGTTTGCTTTGCTCCTCTTGTAGGTATTAGAGTGCACTTAGAGGTCTGCTGTGTTTCTATCACCGCAAATACTCCTCCATTAGAGAGAGTGTGTGTGTGTGTGTGTGTGTGTGTGTGTGTTAGGGGGAATCGCAGAGCCTTACCACAGGAAGAAAAGAATGAAAAAACAGTAAAAGAGAATAATGGCTGGAGTATGAAGGTGGATGGTGACTGGGCACCGTGAGGAATGCTTTGAAAAGAACGTGTGTGTGTGTGTGAGTGTGTGTGTGTATGCAACTGAAAGTAATTAACTGTTCATGTGTTACAGTGTGTGTGAAACACTTGTCTGCTTGTCTGTTGTTTTTCTTAGCGAGACTATAATTAAACGTGTGTGTGTGTGTGTGTTTGTGTGCTCTGTTGCAAGGAGATTGAGACTATTCAAGCTATTCAGCCCTGAAGAGCCCTCTCTCTCACACACACACACACACACACACACACACACACACAGAGAGCCCAGGAAAATGGCTGAATGAATCAAACTCAACACATACACACACACACACACACAGAGAAACTAAACATTTATATTTTTTAAAAACTTGCCCATGTAAAACTAACTGCTTCAAGTCTATGTGGTTGCTGGGTGTCGCTAGAGCGTTGGTTACCAGAAGGTCATGAGATGCTGTAAGTGCATTGCTAGGGTATTTTGTATGGTTGTTAAAGAGATCGTTCACCCAAAAATGAAAATTTGATGTTTATCTGCTTACACCCAGGACATCCAAGATGTAGGTGACTTTGTTTCTACAGTAGAACACAAACTGAGATTTTAGCTCAAACCCTTTGCAGTCTGTCAATCTTATAATGTAAGTGAATGGGAATCACAGCTAAAACATACAATAAAACTAAAAAAAAACTTGTGACTATATATTGTTGTGTAAAGACACAAAACAATCAGTCTGTGCAAGAAACTGAACATTATTTTACATAGTATTTTTCACCTCTGATGCACTGCAGTGCCTGAACTGTACTGAACGTGTCCTCAAACCCTGTCTGCAGTGAGGCGTCTTCTTCTTCTTCTTGCTTTACGTGGATCACAGACTTATAAGTGCATTACTGCCACCTATCTCTCAAATTGACCATTGATACTCTATCTACAATCTCAATTGGGAGTGCCAATGGTCCATTTGAGAGATAGGTGGCAGTAATGCACTTATAAGTCTGTGATCCACTTAAAGCAAGAAGACGACGCTTCCAGATTCCAATTCACATCCATTATAAGACTGACAGACTGCAACGCTTTGAGTTAAAATCTCAGTTTGTGTTCTACTGATGAAACCTTTAGTCAAAGTCATAAGGTATTAACCTCCTTATTAGACTGCTGATTTCCTGCAGGGATGGGCAGTACTTCAAATGCACGTATTTGAAATACTATTTTGTATTTAAATACCTTGGGGAAAAGTCTAATGTATTTTGTATTTAAATACATTTAATCTTAGTAATTTTTAGTTTTTAGTATTTTTGGATACTTGTTGATACAGGAAATCAGTGGTTTAATAAAGTGGTTGATACTTTACGTATTTTGAAAATTCTAAAATACGCATATTAAATGTTTAGTTTTAAATGTGAAGTATTTTGTATTTCAAATACATTTATTTCAAATACTGCCAATCCCTGCTATGTTTTTTTTTTTTTTACTATTTCTATGGTGTTCTGGGTGGTTACTATTGTGAGGTATAAGTGTTTGTTATTTATATTGTTTTTTTTTTGTGTCATTCGTGTTCTCAAAATTACAATTAACCTAAAACTTCCATCCCAGCTGTGCTAAATGGCCCTCATTTCATTATAATCTGTCATTCACTTTCTCTGTTTTATGTATCTATTGATGCCTATCATTGACTTGAATATAATCTAAGCCTAAGCCATTTGTGGGCTTGGGAATTGAGAGCCCAGTGCAGTTGTACAAGTTTATCACTGTCACTGTTTTCTCTTCTAATCGAGCTTGTGTATGTGTGTGTTCTCTTGCAGGCGGAGATCGTGAAGCGACTCAGTGCTATCTGTGCTCAAATCATCCCTTTCCTCTCTCAGGAGGTATGCTGACAGTGATTGACAGCTCATCAGGGTTCTGGGGTCTTCTCCCACAGGCGTACACTCTCTCTCTCACACACACACACACACAAACACACACACACACATTCTCTCCCCCCTCCCCGTCAAACTGATTCACCCTCAGTATTGCAGACAGCTTCTAGACTTTAACAACACCATCTCAAATCTCTGACTAAACAAGAATTGCTGATATCCTGCATTTTTTTACGAAGTCGCAAACCTGCCACGTTCAGTTACCAAAAGTTGTCTACGATGACTTGATGAGCTCAGGTTTCATATTCAGCTTGAGTCTAGCATCACCGTTTGATTTATTAGCAGTTCTGCTACTAGCATTACAAGCAGGCTCCAAAGTGAAACCATTGGTGGAACCAGAAGTCCAACAATGACTCACCTTTCAAATGAGTCAGAACATCCAATTCTAGTCATTTACAAAGAAATTGAGAAGTTCTTGCTGAAAATAAACAAATTAAAGCGACAGTTCAACTCAGTTTTTTTTAAAAATAATGCATTCTTATGCATTCTCCACTTGTTCCAAACCTGAGTTTTGTGCTTCTGTTGATTACAAAAGACGATATTTTGAAAAATGCTGTTATCCAAACAGTTGGAAGTAAAAAAAGCGTTGGGGGTTTGATTCCCCGGGAACACATGATAGGAAAAAAATTTATAGCCTGAATGCACTGTATGTCGCTTTGAATTAAAGTTCTAAATTTTAATTAAATTTTTAATTTAAAGCTCTCATTTTCTACATGTTGCTAGTTTCTATAAATTTGCATGAAGGGTATAAGGAGAGCTTCATCAGAAACTCTTGAGATTCGGCCATTGTCTTTCTAGTTTTGTTGTTGTTGTTGCATTAGTATGGATGGCTGAGACTGGAATGGTTTGTTTTGTGTCCCAGCACATTCAAAGCTCCAGTTCCCTTGCCGAGGAGCCATAGATCCATTGCTATCTTCAAAGCTTTGGAGCTGCAGTCCATGAATGCACACTATGACTTAATACAACTCACCTTTAGAGTTCAAAACGAAATGGAAAATGAGAAAGGATTAACATCATTTCTCCCCAAAATAATTTCAAGCACATTATCTCTCTCTCTCTCTCTCACTCTCTCTCTCTCTCTATATATATATATATATATATTTTATTATTTATTATATAATATTAAAGTACATTATGTTAATTTATAATTAATTATTATTATTATTATTATTGAGCATGATGCTATAATCATCTGGTTAAATATTGTTCATTTAAATTTTAATTAAGCAAAAATATAATCTTTATTTTCGACGGTAATTTGTCAATTTTTCTTCTTGAGATTCACCCTCTAATCAGCCACAGTTCTGTTATTCTGACTAAATAAAACTACAACTTTTATTGTAGTTTATGTAACACTTTTGTAAATAACATCTGTTTACCGTTTATTATTTTCATGCAGCCTGTTTGTAAATATAACCTTTTATATAATGTACTGTATACTGATAGACCTCCCTTTCATTTGAGGATAGCTGTGGTCCAATAAAACGTCTGGATTCGATCCTCATTTTAAATGAGGAGGATTTATTTGGGCAGATGAGCAATAAAAGATCAGGCAGAACTGTATTGATTAGGAGGTCACCTTTAGCATTAGCTTGAGTTAGTGTCTGCTGACGGGGAAGGACAGAGTGATATCTCTGTCAATACTGACTGTGTGTGTGTGTGTGTGATGGACAGGGATGCAGCCAGAGAGTGTGAGAGAGATGGAGGATAAATACGAGGCTTTTTTTACACTAATTCAAATTTTATTTGGGTTTTTGTCTACAAGTTTGTATATTGCATCTCTGTCTCACCATGTATCTTTGTGTTTCAGCACCAACAGCAGGTTGTTCAGGCGGTGGAGCGTGCCAAACAGGTCACCATGGCAGAGCTCAACGCCATCATAGGGGTGAGTGACCTCTGACCTCTCATACTGATAGATATTTCGGACAGATAAATAGATGGCTAGATAGATTAAAAGTTTGATGGAGGTTAAGAGAGAGAGAGGCTGACTGGAGCACTTATGGACTGCTGTATTTCTATGAAGTTACATTTCTTAGTTACTTAGCTACTTCCTATGTAGTTACATTCTATATTTATAGATCTGAAATATTCTCCTAATCCTATCAAAACAGGAAACTGGGTTGGTTCCATCCATCCATCTCCGTGTGTTTCTGTGCATGTCTTTATCTCTGTGTCTTCGTCTGTCCGTCTGTTTCTCAGCAGCAGCAGCTTCAGCACCTGTCTCATCACACTCCAGGTATTCCTCTTACTCCTCACCCTTCAGGTCTGTCTCTGGGGGGCACATCAGGGCTGCTGGCCCTCACCGGGGCTTTGGGAGTCTCTGCCCACCTGGCCAACAAGGACGAACGCAACCACCTAGACCCCGAGCACCTGCGAGGTGAGTGTCTGACTCTGTGTACAGTTTTAATATCACAGATGCATGGTATAATTAAATAATAATAATAATAAATTAAATATATATATCCTCTTTAAAGGAATAAGTCACCCAAAAAAGACAATTTGCTGATAATTTACTCAGGCAATGCAAGATATAGGTTTATTTCTTCATTAGATTTGAAGAAATTTAGCATCACATCACTCGCTCACCAATGGATGCTCTGCAGTGAATGGGTGCCGTCAGAATGAGAGTCTAAACATCTTATAAAAACATCACCCTGAGTTTGTTTCTTACAAACATGCTGCGATTGTGATGTTTTTATCAGCTGTTTGGACTCTCATTCTGACGGCACCCATTCACTGCAGATGATCCATTGGTGAGCAAGTGATGTGATGCTGAATTTCTCTAATTCTGATGAAGAAACAAACTCGTCTACATCTTGAATGGCCTGAGTTGGGGTAAATTGTAAGAACATTTTCATTTTTGAGTGAACAATTCCTTTAATAAAGACTTCAGCAAGGCACAAAATGCATGCAACTGGTAAAGTTTGTTAAAAAAGTTTATTGACAAGCATTAAAGAAAGCATGATAAGAGAGCGATGGTGCAAAAGTTGGCCTAAAAAACACAAAGTGAAACACAGAGGGTGAAATAACAACGAGGGTGTGTTGAGTTGGTCCGATAGATTGCATAGACTTCTGAGAAGCCTTGAAACACTATAGACTGAAGGCCAGAGGGGCGATTTGCTCTGGGAGCGCAACACAATGGATGTATTTTTATTGTACCCTGACTGAAATTTTCAGCATGACCTTGGCTCGCTATGGAATTGTTGTTATTATTATCTAGACTGACGTCAATCCCCAACCCCTCCTTCTCTTTTTCTCTCTCTCTCTCTCTCTCTCCTTGGCTCCCAGAAGGTGCACCCAGCAGGGTGAGTATCAAACTTGTGTGTTTATATGTGTATATGTGTGCCTCTACCCCACTGACTTTGATAGAGGACTCCAAAAACAAGATCATAGTCTTATTGGCTGCATCATAGTCTTAAAGGAGCAGTTCACGCGAAAATTAATCTACCGTATTTTCCGGACTATAAGTCGCACTTTTTTTCATAGTTTGGCTGGTCCTGCGACTTATAGTCAGGTGCGACTTATTTATCAAAATTAATTTGACATGAACCAAGAGAAATGAACCAAGACAAATGAACCATGAGAAAACATTACCGTCTACAGCCGTGGTGCGACTTATAGTCTGAAAAATATGGTAGCTAGCTTGTTACCATCATGTCGTTCAAAAGGTCACATAATCCGAAAATAATGATTTAAATGCTATAATATGTCTTTAGGAGATTTGAAATATAGTGAAAATCCTTTGTTTCGTGGAAAAAAATAAGCAATTGAATTTTGGGTGTACTGTCTGTTTAAAAAAATCTATTATATACCTTCAGAGTCCACCAAAGAATATAAATATTAAACGTTTTTTTTTTTATCATTTTTTGATAATAGAAATAATGTTTTCTGTAATTCTGTGAAATATAAATTCAGAATTGCGAGATATAAACTCTGAATTGTTTTTTTATTGTAATTCAGATTTTAAAAAGACAGTAAAAATTTGCGTTTGTATTTTTAAACGTGTAAACGTGCTTCCATAGGACTTGGCTTGCATAGGAATGACTCCGAGGAGAAAGAGTCATAACAGCCAAGTTCTTTGAGATGATTTCTTATTGCTTACTTTAGAGGAAGTAAATGAAGGAATCAAGAAGGAACGGTCTTGAGTGAAGGGGGAGTGAAAAGAGAGAGAGAGATTTTGGAGAAAACAGGTTTGTTTGAGAGAACTGGGCTTCTTTGTGCACTTTTCTTTTCTCATCTCAGTCTGTTCTGTAATGGGAACTATGTTTAAAGGAACTGTTGTTGTGCTGGCGGAGATAAGTTGGGACACACGGTTATGATGTAAGTTCCTGAGTAAAGGAGTTATACGGTGCATCAGGTGGAGTCCTCGTCTGTTATTGTGAATATCCAACGTAACATGGTGTCAGAAACAAACCGAACCTAAAAAAAAAAAAAAAAAAAGAGAAAAAATACCGGTGATAAGGGGAAAATGGACGGAGAAGCGCCAGCCCCACCAATGTTAGCCTCACAGCTAACAATGCCTGGAAAGTTCGACTTTACTAATACAAGCGAATGGCCACGATGGATGAAGCGTTTCGAGCGCTACAGAATCGCATCCGGTTTGGATAAACAGACAGAGGAATATCAGGTGAACACTTTCATGTATGCGGCGGGAGATGATGCCGAAGATATACTGTATGTGTTACCATTGACTGATGCTCAGAAGAGATCATATGCTGCCGTTACGGAGGCTTTTAACAAGCACTGCGTTAGCAAGAGGAATGTTATCTTTGAACGCGCGCGATTCA
The DNA here is from genome assembly GCF_023724105.1 of Carassius gibelio. NCBI lineage: Eukaryota > Metazoa > Chordata > Actinopteri > Cypriniformes > Cyprinidae > Carassius > Carassius gibelio. The sequence continues at coordinate 11,357,922 of NC_068392.1, read as the reverse complement.
ACAAGCGAAATCAAGAGCCGGGAGAGAGCGTTGAGTCGTTTATAACAGCTGTTCATTCACTCGCGGAGCAATGTGATTTCGGCGCTCTAAAAGAAGATCTGATAAGGGACCGTATCGTGGTCGGCATACGTGATGCCAAACTGTCAGAAAGCTTGCAGTTGGACGCGGATTTGACGCTAGAGAAAGCGATAACGAGAGTGAGACAAAGTGCGGCTGTGAAAAAACAACAGCCAATACTCCGCGGGGCAGAGCAACCGATTGGACACGTTGAATATATACACAAAAAGGAAAGGAGATCACAAAAGTCACCTAAAATGAAAGTAGAAAACTCGCGTGGATGTGGTAGATGTGGAAACATTAAAAATCATCTCTGGAAAGACTGCCCAGCTAGAGATGCAAACTGCAGGAGATGCCACCGCAAGGGACATTTTGCAAAAAAATGTAAGTCAGCTGGAGGAGTTCATGACATAACAGAAGGGCAGTCAGAGTGTAAGGAGGAGGGGGATTTTGCTTTCCTGGGTGAGGTGTATAAACAAGACACTGATGGATGGAATGAATTGATTGTACTGAATGGGGAAAACACGGTTTTCAAACTAGACACAGGGGCAGCAGTTACAGCAATTCCAAGCAGCAGGTTCTCCACAGAGAAGTATGGAGTTTTACATCCACCAGGGAAAGTGCTGTTCGGGCCAGGAAATCAAAGGCTGGATGTGAAGGGACGGTTCAAAGGGCGATTAAGCATAAAAGAGAAAACGACAGAACAGGATGTTTATGTAGTCGCGGGACTGTCCAAGCCCTTATTAGGGCTCCCTGCAATTGAAGCCCTCACTCTAATACAGCGACTCCACACAGTACAAGAGCGAAAGGAGGACATTATAGCCGAATACCCTTCAGTGTTCTCTGGCTTAGGCAAATTAAAGGAGCCATACAAAATTGAGTTGGAGCCAGCTGCTGTCCCATATGCTCTGTCTTCTCCACGCCGTGTGCCCCTGCCAATGAGAGATAAAGTGCAAGCAGAATTAAAACGCATGGAGGATATGGGGGTGATTTCGAAAGTGTCTCAGCCCACTCCATGGTGTGCGGGCATGGTGGTTGTGCCCAAGGCCCAAGGGAAAATACGACTGTGTGTTGACTTGACACACCTAAATAAATGGGTGCGGAGAGAACGTCATATTCTCCCTGCTGTTGACCAGACACTCGCAATGCTTGCTGGGGCCAAAGTATTCACAAAGCTGGACGCTACGTCCGGCTTTTGGCAAATTCCATTGTCCAACGAAAGTTCACTTTTAACCACATTTATCACCCCATTTGGCAGATATGCATTCAACCGTCTACCATTTGGGATCTCGTCGGCCCCAGAGCATTTTCAGCGTCGTATGTCGCAAATGCTGGAAGATTGTGAAGGAGTTGTGTGTCATGCTGACGACATATTAGTTTATGGTGGGGACATGCAGCAACACAATGAGCGACTGCATCGGGTCCTTAAGAGACTGAGAGATGAAGGCTTGACGCTTAACGAGAAATGTGTGTTTGCAGTGGACAAAATGATGTTTCTGGGGCACAGAATCGGAGCGGATGGTGTGGCACCAGATCCAGACAAAGTCAGGGCGATCTTGGAGATGCCGGAACCAACGGGAGTGGATGGAGTAAGGAGAGTGATGGGGATGGCTAATTATCTGGGTAAGTTTTTACCCCATCTTGCATCTTACACCCGCCCCCTCAAAGAGTTGCTCAGTGAGAAAAATGAATGGTGCTGGGGATCACCACAACGAGAGGCTTTTGGAAAATTAAAGTCAGAACTGAGTTCTCAGCAGGTGTTGGCATCATACTCCCCAAAATTAGAGACATGTGTTTCTGCTGACGCCTCTTCCTTTGGTTTGGGGGGCGTACTGAATCAAAAACAGGCAGATGGAACATGGAAACCGGTTGTATTCATCTCACGGAGCCTCTCTGAGGCGGAAAAACATTATGCCCAGATTGAAAAGGAGGCCTTAGCAGCTACGTGGGCATGTGAACGACTGTCATCTTACCTCCTGGGCCTGAGGTTTCGACTGGAGACAGATCACAAACCATTGGTCTCGCTGCTAAGCACCAAAGCGCTAGAGGAACTCCCACCACGAATACTGCGGTTCCGTTTGAGGTTGATGAAGTTCACTTTTGATATAGTCCATGTGCCAGGAAAGCAATTGATAACCGCTGACACATTATCAAGAGCTCCAGTGAAACACACATTCACAGAGGTAGAGAAGGAGAATGAGAGTGATGTTAAGGTGTTTGTGGATTCGGTAATACAAACCCTCCCAGCTACGGAGACTAGGTTGAGGACGATAATCAAGAACCAGAAAGACGATCCCATCTGCGCTAAACTCATCCAATACTGTGAGACTGGGTGGCCGGAGAAACATGTTCTTCCACCTGAGCTGGGACCATACTGGCCTGAAAGAGAAAATCTTACCGTAGCAGGAGAGCTACTCTTACGGGGACAAAGAATCGTGATTCCTCGCAGCATGAGGCAAGAAATCCTCCACAGTATACACGAGGGTCACCAGGGTATAGTCAAGTGTCGAGCTAGAGCTCGCCAAGCCATCTGGTGGCCGGGTCTGTCTGTGCACATCAATCAGCTCGTGGAAAACTGCAGCACATGCTCACAGCACAGGGCTGAGCATAGAGAGCCTCTGTTAACCACTTCTGTGCCGGAGAGACCTTGGCAGCGGGTGGGCACAGACTTATTTTTCTGGGAGAAAAATACATACCTCCTGGTGGTAGACTACTTTTCACGTTACATTGAAGTAGCGCGCCTCAATGTAGCCACGGCCAGCACTGTCATTGCTGCTTTAAGGGATGTGTTTAGCCGCCATGGCATTCCAGAGACTGTTATGTCTGATAATGGACCTCAATACAGCTGTGCACTCTTTAAGAACTTTGCCAGTGCATACGGGTTTACACACATTACCAGCAGCCCGGGATACCCGCAAGCAAACGGGGAGGCAGAGCGCGCAGTAGCTACAGTAAAAGGACTTTGGAAAGGGGGAGATGAGAAAACAAAAGCTTTGCTGATATATCGCTCTACCCCTCTGGAGAACGGATACTCTCCAGCACAACTGCTAATGGGGAGACAACTGCGTACTACCATACCACAGCTTCCAACTCTTCTGACCCCACGATGGCCAAACATTAAGAGATTCAGAGAATCTGATAAGTGGGCAAAAGAGAGACAGCGACGCAGGTACAATATGCGTTACAAGACACGTCCCTTACCAACGTTGCAGCCTGGACAGAGCGTGTGGCTGCAGAAAGAGAAATCACAAGGGACTGTCATACGCCAGGCAGAAACGCCTAGGTCTTACTTGGTGCACACTGAGGGAGGTCTGATCAGGAGAAACCGCACTCACATGCGGCCAGTTCTTTCGCCGTGTCTTCAAGAACCCGTGGCAAAGACTGACACAGCCCTTGAACATAGTGACATTGACAGTTCTATGCACACTACTAAGGGAGAGAAAGTGTCCAGGGACACTGAGTTGAGTAGAGCATCTTACGTGACCAGTTCTGGCCGAGTTTCACGGGCTCCTGAACGTTTGAACTTGTGAGAAAAAAAAAGAAGAGAGTAAAATGTTCACTGTTTGTTCATAAGGAAAAAAAATGAGAGTAAAATGTTCACAGTTTGTTTATAAACAGATGTTACTTCTAACTGATTGCTTAAAAGTTCTGGAAAGAGATATCTGATATGTTACAATGGGAAAATTGTCTTTCCTTTCTTAAAAGGGGGAGGTGTTCTGTAATGGGAACTATGTTTAAAGGAACTGTTGTTGTGCTGGCGGAGATAAGTTGGGACACACGGTTATGATGTAAGTTCCTGAGTAAAGGAGTTATACGGTGCATCAGGTGGAGTCCTCGTCTGTTATTGTGAATATCCAACGTAACACAGTCCAATGCACTTCCTGTTGGCTCATAAACCTGCACCGTTGCAGAAAACGAAGTGTTTGAAGTCACTGATTTAAGACCGGTTTCGCTGTACTCCTCATAATGATGAAACTTTAAAAATGGATAGTTGACACTGGATGGTAACCAAATGTTTAGGGCCGATTCGGTAATTCAGTATGTTTTATGTTTTTTAAATTGCAAAATAGTGCAGGATTAATAATTCGCACAAAAATTACTTGTTATCATTTACTCACCCTTATATAGCTTTACCATACAGTGACCTTTTTTAGTGACCAAATATCATAATTTACCTTTAGAATCCCTTCAGCACAATTCAAATATGGTGCAGGGTCGACATCATGAGGTTTGGTTAAGAGACACTCGAGAAACAATGACATTTGATGTTGTTGACTTCTAACACAAAGCCATCATACAGCCTCAGAACAATGAACTATTCAGTGAACTTTGCACAACCTTAGCTTTTTGATGGAAATGAGACCGTGTGGGTGTGTTTATGCTGTGTTTTCTGTCTGTATAGAGTAAATCAGTGTCGTCTACTGACAGTCAGGCAGCGGAGGATCGTCAGGGTCCGTCAGGGGTGTATCCCTCACAGGCCAGCAGCGATGCCAAAAGGAGACGGTGTGATGAAAAAGACGTCCTCCCGTCTCACTACGTAGGTTTTGTATCATGATGATGACATCATACTTGTCTCAGTCCCACAATTAACAGTGTAAACTGTGTATTAAATTGGCATCGTGATGTTATTTTTTTATTTTGTCTCAGTGAAATCTTATTTGATTTTATTTACATTTTATTTGATTGATTTTCCTGTTGTTGTTGTTTTTTTGTTGTTGTCTCAGTCCCCATGCAGCTTATGAGTTACCTGATAATAATGATCGCAACACTTGCATTGATGTCAAAATTTTAGTTTCGAACATGATTAGCATTTTGCACATTTATTCCTTATATATATCTGTTAAATACATTTTATTTTATTGTAGCTTTTTTTGTTTTGGTTGGAAGTAATTTTATTATTATATTATGTTAGTAATAAGTAATTATATCACAATACTTAGCTATGTTCTGAGTTCAATAGAAAAATAGAAAAATTGTAATTAAGATAACTGTATATAAATGTATAATTATATAATTAATCATAAATCAATCTAATTTAAAAATAATTGTATATTAAATAATATTAATGTGTGTAATTATAATTAAAATATCAAAAATAAAATTTTATTTTAATAGTAAAATGTTTTTATAATAAATACATTAATATTAGATAATTCTTGTAACACTTTTATAAATAATACTTATGTAAACTTTATATTTTATTATATCATTATTGCATTTATATAAATATATATAAATAAATACTTATGCCTAATGTATAGCTATAATCTCTTTTTTATAGTACAATCGTTTATCATAATTCATAAAGCTCAACAACCCATCAGGTGTAAGCATTTATCAGACACGCATGTAGTGAAGAGCTGGATGTGACCATCCGGGCGGGTATAATTAGGGGGATGATGTCATTTTAGGGCGATGGCAATAGGAACATCAGGACATGATCACATCAAAGCCCTGTTGCCATGGCAACAAAGTGCGTCGTCACCCCCTGATTCCTAGAGATGGGTGAAAGAGGACAGTGAGATGAGCATGAGCCGTGTGAGAGCGATGGACAAGGTAGTGTTGGTGTGATTGGTCAAATTGGACACAAAGGGAGGGGGACGCGGGACAGGGGAGCAGTAAAAGTACACTGCAATACTGGACTGTATCTGATAAATATCCTGTAGGGGTATATGTTTTTGTGCCTGTGTGTGTCATCTAACACGGTTTTTCTCCTGCCTGTTGTCGTTTAGGACAGCGACGGAGACAAGAGCGAGGACAATCTTGTAGTAGATGTCTCGAACGAGGTCAGTTCACATGCACTGTTAAATTAACATTGGTGAAAGTCTGTACTTACATGTACAGTAGTGCTGTCAATCAGCATCAACTGAAAACTGTAAATGATTGGATAATTCTATTAATTGCTTGATATGCTGATTAAGTGATACAGCTATCTGCATATTTCAATAATTGCTGAGAAAAACCATCAAATATATATAAAGACATTACTGTGGTAAATGACTAGATTAGACAAAAAGTGGAGTTAGTTGATAGACTGCATTGTTTTTTTGCTATTGTTCAGATGGTAGGAAAATACCGAATTATGGAATTTAGATATGGACCAGATCGTGCATAGGCTACAAATAAAATAAACTAAATGATTGTGTTAAACGAACTGCCCATTTCTTGTTAATGTTTAGCTTTGCCTTGCTTACACATCAAAAAATTAACTGATTCTTATTGTGCACAAATCATTGCTTCATTCAGCATATTGTTGCAAAAATAAATAGTTTTCATAAACATCAATAAAAATGCAACTTTCTTTGCTGGTGAATATTAACCCAATCCATAACTAGAGACCAGAATATAATAAAGACTTTGGGCTGGACCACAGCAAACACTGAAAACACTGTAGCATCGCATTGGTATGTCTTACACCGACTTAAATCTTCATGACAAATTTGTATTTGATTGTAGAACAACACTAACAAATGCATTTCATCCTGCAAAAAAATCCTATTGATTATTATTATAATTTCTGTGTAATTATCATCCATTTCAAGGTGAAACATTACAGTTCTGTTTCTCAATTACTGGACAAATATTGAACATCACTCATATTTATTAAACTGCATTCATTCAGTAATTGCTGATAATATCACCGGCGACTCAGGATTGTTTTCTGCTGTCGAGCGTCTGGAGTCAGTGAGGCCTGCACTATGCTTTTATTATCATTAAGTCACCCCCGCTGCATAATGAACACATTTAAAAACATACAAATGATCTGAATTCGTGCAATATCCCACATCTAGGATTAAACGGATCAGACCTTGTTGTGTTGCAAGTTAACAAAAATAACTGTTATTTCGAACAAACCCTATTAACTCATACCACACCATCTAAAATGTCAAAAGAAAAGTTCACATATCCGGATGAAATCGAAGTGCGCTCATGTTCTTGATTCTCCTTAACTCTTTGACTCTGTGTTTTCAGGAGCCATCGTCTCCTGTAGGCAGTGCCCCTCTGTCTCCACATGGGAATGGTTTGGATCGAGCCCCGACCCTGAGGAAAGAGCTCCCAGGATCCCCCAGTCCCCCTCCGTCCTCCCCACCGCACAGTCCGCCCCCCGGCAAAAACAAGGACACGGCACAAGTACCTTTCTCAGACACCTAATATGCCAGAATTAAGCGCCGTTCACACCAATAACGATAACTATAAAGATAATGATATTAGCGACAAAACCAGTGAACGCTATTGTCTGTTTATTCTAAGCGCACGTGCGTCTGCCGCTTTAAATTCTCATTATAGCAGGATGGATTCTGATTGGCTGTCAATGTTTGTGTCATTCATCAGCTGGAAAAAATCGTTCTGAAAGTGATTCCAATGATATGGTTTCTCTGTGCCTTTATCGTTATAGCTGTAGTGTGGACTCTGCTATTCTTTAATATTGAGAACGATTTTTAGAACTATATCTTTATTGTTATCTTTATAGTTATCGTGGTTGGTGTGAACAGGCCTTAAATATTGCTTAACTTTGTCTCTATCAGATGGTCATAATTAATATTATATAAACATTATTATATAAGCAGAGTTTCACAGTTGTTTTGTAATGGTGTTACTAAAATTATTTCGATTTGTGTGTTTTGTTATTTTATAAATATCAACATTTTAAAAAATAATCATAATAATGGTAAAATTATTTTAAATTAGATTTGCAGATTTAGCCAAATTTGTCTAGTTTGGTACAGTGTTGTTTGTAGTTACTGATCAAATTTTAATAATACATATTTTCAATATAATACATTGAATATCGACTAAACAAATAATCAGAATTCTGATGTTTTTGTAGGATTTTATTGGATTGAATTAAATTACATGTGCTAGCCAGATTAAAATGCTGGTTTGTAGTTATTGTTAAACTTATTTTACATCAATTAAATTTTTATGTTTATTATTATTATTATTATTATAAATTATTCATGTTATTATTAATAATATACATTTATAAAACAATTTATTATTCTGAACCAATTTTAATTAAACAAACTTTTTACTTTTTAAATAATAATAATTTTATTGTTTATTATTATTTAATCTATTTTGACAATAGTAAAACATAGAATATCAGTTTAACAATCTTTCAAAATTCTGAAATTGTTGTAGAATTTTATTTAATGTATTTCATTGTCTGATGTCTGAGGTGGGGCAGACCAAAATCTTTTCTTTTTTTTTTTCTTTTTTTTTTTTTTTTTTGCTGGGGATGCATATTAGTGTTGCTATATATCATTCAACATTATAACAAATAATAGCATCTGTCTCGGTTCTGTTGGCAGACAGAAAAATCTCAGTCGCCCTCCTCTAAATCAGGCAGTTCTTCTCCCTCTCACCATGACACTCTCACACCGGGGCCCAGCACTTCCTGTTTACGCCTGGTCAACAAACCTGCCTCCTTGGCAGACCCTCTGGGTAAAATGTGGTCTGTTTGTGTTTACAGTGAACACATGCTACAGTTCAATGAAAATAATTGTTTAATTGTGACTCCTGTAGCTCTGCGGAGTCCCTTGACCATGATGCCCGGTTCTTACCCGGCTCACTTCGGAGTGGTGTCCCACGCTGGTCTTAACGGAGAGCTGGCCAGCCCGGGTGGGTTCGGAGGCTCACTCACCCTCTCGCCCCAAATCAGTGCTGCAGCCAGTGCCTACACACGCAGCCCTATGGTAACTATATTTCTCATTCTCTTACAATTAACAGAAGTGTACACAAAATCATATTGATGCTTGAATACTCTCCTCCACAGGTAGCGTACGAATCTCGTTCACATCTTAGGCCATCAGGGCTGTCCTCCTCTCTGCCTGGCTCCACTGGTGGCAAACCGTGAGTATCTGCTTGGTTTCTGGATGGATCTGTACAGCGATGGCCAGCGTATAGACTGTTGGTCCAAATGAGTGCTTTTGTTTGCTGCACTTGTAATACAATTCCCTCTCAAGTCCCCCTCTGACAGCTATGGCGAGAAAACCACTTGAATTCAGGCAAACAGCATTTTAAGATGGCAAATTATTGCTGCAACCACTGCATTCACAAAAAAGCAAACATTTCATAATTATGTTGTCAAACTGCTTGAGATTTGAATCAGCTCTTATTCTTATTTTAAACAAGTCCTTTTACCATTTTACTTTTGTCCCTCTTAAGTCCACTTATAATCTTAGTCATGGTTTATTGCACCGAAATCAGTCGTGATTTCGTTTTTCATGACCATTTTCCGTCCTCTATCTGACCCTTAGATTTAAACACTAAATAGGTTTGTCAATACGATAAAAGTCAGTGGGGTCCGTTTACTTTCATTGTTCTGACAAAATAATCTTTTAACTGTCTCTTGTGTTCATCCGAACAAAGACAGTCAAGCTTTCAATTTTTGAATTCACTTTAACGTCCACTTTATTCCCGCCCCCAGTGCTTACTCGTTCCACGTGAGCGCAGATGGTCAAATGCAGCCGGTGCCGTTCCCTCCTGATGCCCTCCTCGGCCCTGGCATCCCTCGTCACGCCCGTCAGATCCACACCCTCAGTCATGGAGAGGTGGTGTGCGCGGTCACCATCAGCACCTCCACGCGTCACGTCTACACCGGCGGGAAAGGCTGCGTCAAAGTGTGGGACATCAGCCAACCGGGCAGCAAGAGCCCGATGGCCCAACTGGACTGTTTGGTGAGATCTGGCTCATGTTAAACTCTACTTATAGTTGGTGCTCTCCATCCTGGTTGGACTAACTCATTGTCCTTTCATCCAATCAGAATCGAGACAATTATATTCGCTCATGTAAGATTCTCCCAGATGGACGGACTTTGATAGTTGGGGGCGAGGCCAGCACGCTGTCCATCTGGGATTTGGCCACGCCTACTCCTCGAATCAAGGCCGAATTGACGTCCTCTGCTCCGGCCTGCTATGCTCTGGCCATCAGTCCGGACAACAAGGTCTGCTTCTCCTGCTGCAGTGACGGGAACATCGTGGTCTGGGACCTGCACAACCAGACGCTCGTCAGGTATCTACAGACCCCTTCTGGTGAGATTTACCACGTTCTTCATCCTGAAGTCATGTGATGTCCTTGTGTCGCCCTCTATAGGCAGTTCCAAGGTCACACAGATGGAGCCAGCTGTATCGATATTTCCAACGACGGGACCAAACTGTGGACAGGGGGTCTGGATAATACAGTGCGCTGCTGGGACCTAAGAGAGGGCCGACAGCTGCAGCAACATGACTTCACCTCACAGGTACACTGGAAATGTACTTGAATATTTCAGAAGCAACATAGGATATATATACTGAAAGAAAAAATCTTAATCAAAACATTCTGGTAATGCACGGTGGAGTCATCCATAATAAAATCGAAACACTTATTGGTAGCATAAATTTAGTTGTGCCTTTATATTCAGCTTTTATGGACTAAAGGTATTTTGCAGGCATATTTTTATGTGTTGGACCTTTTATAGCACCGTTTTTATGTGGTTGCAGATCTTTTCTCTGGGTTATTGTCCTACGGGCGAGTGGCTTGCAGTGGGGATGGAGAGCAGTAATGTGGAAGTGCTGCACGTCTCCAAACCAGACAAATACCAGCTGCACCTTCACGAAAGCTGCGTTCTCTCGCTCAAGTTTGCGTACTGTGGTACGAGTCAAACTGCCTCTGCTGCCCTTGTATTCCTATGGGCATTCATTATTTATGAATATTTTAAAAAGGTGCTATTAAATAGCACAAGATGTGATTTAAATGTCTTTTTATTTCAGGGAAGTGGTTTGTAAGCACGGGAAAGGACAATCTGCTCAATGCATGGAGGACGCCGTATGGAGCAAGTATTTTCCAGGTTTGTTCCAAACCCATGCGACTCTCTTTCTTCCTTAGAGATGTCTTTAGATATCCTAAACCTTTAACTGCTGCTACACTATTAACATATCAGAATAATAGAGCAGCTGTGCGCAGACAGGAAATAGCGATGGAGAAAGAACAAAGCTTGTTTCGAAAACGAGACTGTTGTTGTTTCAGAATCTCAAATCATTGCACGCCTCTCTTGTGACAGTGAGATTCAGCTGGATCTTATAATTTGCAAATATGTCTCATTTTGTCTCTCACTCTCTCCAGTCGAAAGAGTCCTCGTCCGTCCTGAGCTGTGATGTGTCACCAGATGACAAGTATATTGTAACTGGCTCTGGGGATAAGAAAGCCACGGTGTATGAGGTGGTGTACTGAACACAAAGATGGACGGATGGATGAACAAACAATCATGGATGGCATGGCGGGCAACCATAGCTCCTCTGTTTGTGCTTCTTATCTAGTCAAAACCATTTGAGAGATAGACGGAGGCTTTGTTCAGAATGGCATACTTTTCATACTTTTATGCAGAATGTATACTGAGCACAGTATGAAAATTTTCTTTATACATAAAATACCTAGTTGATGTACTAACAGTGCTGGGTAGTAACTGATTACATGTAATCTGGATTACGTAATCCGATTCCAAAAAGTACTCATAATTTGATTATAATGCATTTTAAAATGCTCTTAATCAGATTACATGATTACATAATAGTCACACAATGGCATTAAATTATACATAATTTAGAGATTTTTCCTCTTTCCAAAAATTTTGTAAACAGAAGTCAGAATACATTAGTAAAATAAGTAACCTAGATTGTAACTAACTACAATTTTCATTGTAATCTGTAATCAATAATGAACTACAATTTGCACTGCATTTGCACTTACAACCCAGCACTAAAAAATTTGCCAAAATGTTATGTATAAAATGTGGTATACGTTGTTGCTACATCTGTAAGAATTGTTAGCAACATATTTTCCGGACAACGACATTTGGATTAAAATTGTAAATTAACAATGTGGACAGCCCTCACTAAATTAAATGTGCAACAATGTACAGTAGCATATATTACTATACATCTTAACATTCTTTTGTTCTTATATTACATACTTTTTAAAATAGTATGTAGTACACAGTATATTAAGAGAAATATGCAGTGTGCTGGTATTCCATTATGAACCTAGCGAGTAAGTGGGGAGGAGATAATTAGAACAGTCTAAATGCTAAAAAAGGAAAGCCCTACAGACAGCTGGTATTCAGGGAGCTTCTACTTGCAGAAATACCAAAACCAGACTATCATTTCATTAGTCACAAACTCTCTCCTTCAAGAGAGCACAACATCTTCCCTCCAGTGAGAAAATACAGTTTTAAAGCTCCTGGCTCATGCTGGAGCATCTCTGGATGAACACGATATGGGCGTACAAACCCAACCCAATTAGACATTCATGTGGCAAATCCCAGTTGAATTTTCTAACCTGCATTTAATTTCCTCCTTCCACAAGTCGGTGTGTAATGAGGAGCAAGGGTAAATCATGCAGGATTCGTGTGGCAAATATTCACAACCACGACCGTTATTCGTTTTAATTCCTGTGGATTACCATACAGATGTTGTGCTCATTTGCGGTTTAATGCTCATTTTCATGTCATTAATTATCTTTTAGCTTCGCATGGGGAAATCTTTTCGTGAATGTTCTACTCGAGTAAGATGATGCAAATACCTAAATATTCAAAATTAGAGTATGGTACAAGTAATAAAAAAAACTGTATGAATTGTTCAAATATATACAGTAATGTTATGTTTAAAGCAGAACAATTAATAAGAAAAATAGGTTCAGAGAAATAAATCATGTAATCAACACAGCATGGAACAAAATGCAGTTGTCTATATTGAAGATTATATTATAATAATTGAAGTATTGCAATGTCATGCAATTAATTTAAATGCATTTTTTTTCATACCTGAATTCTTCACAAAGTAAACAAGGGCAATGCTTGAAAATCTGAGAGGTCCTAGCACATAGCCCTGTAGCACTCCATTAGTAAGAAGAGCTGTGGTTGTCAGCCTGACCAGGAATGTTCAGCGAGAGGCTCTACAGGATTCATCGATCACATGCACCAAACATCCTGCTGGGAACAGATTTTTCTTTTTTAATTAGTTTTGTTCTTTTTTCTTTTGATCTATAAAGCTTTTCTCAGCACTGGATGAACCATTTTTTGCTTGTGAACAGGAGTTGTATTATTAGGTTCTTTCTCTTTTTTATGGCAATAGTAAGCAGTGTTTCTACAGTGATTTTATCAGTCTTTTTATTATGCAGAAAGTTTTTTTTCTTTTTTCTTTTTTTTGAATAGCTGAAAATATGGCTGCCTGCAAACAGTGGCATTTGTCCGTTTCAAGACAGACCGTCTCTACTGCGCAATCTGTCTTTGACATCATGCTATCTGAATATCTGTATCTATCTACACTTATATAAAGCATTGTTTGTATTCTGAGAAAAATGTTCACCGTCACAATTTTGTTGAGGACGCTCTCTCTCGAAAGCCAAGGAACTTTTTCGAAGGTATCGTTGTGAACTCCCTGTAGCACTTCCCATGTGATGTAAAAGACATGTATACATTGACAAATTAAACTTGTGGTCATCTTTAAGTTGTTGAGTTCTTGAGAAGTGGTTCAATATCAAAGAATAATTAAAAAAAGGTTATACAGACAAACTCATGTTAACGGAAAGAACCTAAAATTGTATTAAATATAATTTATTTTAATTATATTGTAGTTTGTTTCATGCATTTTCAAAAAGCCAGCAAATCAGCAACAGGACGATTACAATTAATGAATTGAATACATTCACATTTGTACACATTTAAAGTGTGTACAAATGTGAAAAACTTCCTACGGGGAAGTCATGGCCTAATGGTTAGAGGGTTGGACTCCCAATCGAAGGGTTGTGGGTTCTAGTCTCGGGCCGGACGGAATTGTAGGTGGGGGAAGTGCATGAACAGCTCTCTCTCCACCTTCAGTACCACAACTTAGGTGCCCTTGAGCAAGGCATCGAACCCCCAACTCGCAGCATAAATGTGTGTGTGTTGGATGGGTTGAATGCAGAGCACAAATTCTGAGTACTTGGCTGCATGTCTGCACATTTCTTAAACTTTGATTTTTTTAAACTTTGAGCCTTCATAATGGGTAAATTAAATTAATTTAATATTTAAATTGTATTAAAATTTGTGTATTTACCTACTAAGTGCAGCGTAAAAAAATAAATAACGAAATGAATTATTTACATCAAAGAAGATTCTTATCTCTAACTCAAGTACCCAACAGTATGAATCATTTGGCTTTTAAAGAGCTTTATTTACAGTTCATACATACCATGTTTGCAACCAAAGTCAAAATTATTTTCAACATGCTCCAACATACAGTATTCACGTGATATGACGTTAACTGAGTGTCTTTATAGCCATTTCCCTGAAGTCAATGAAACACTTAAATCCAGAGCCTTCCTGTCCTACATCATGGTCCATTATCTTTTACATCATCCATACAATCATAACACAGAGCCGAGATCAGGTGAGCTTTAAAAAAAAAAACGATCGATGAAGTCATCTCGGGCCAGTCCTTTAGGTCTCGTCATAATTCATTCATACACTGTGGCTCCATAATCGTCCATTTCCATGAAAATTCCGAAGGCTAAAAAAATAAGATTTCTTTTACTCTTATATTCACTACAGAGGTTTCATCTTGTTAAAAAAAAAAAAAAGGAAAGAAAGATAGATAGAAGAAAAAGAAAAGAGGTCTTTGGAGAAATCCCATGTTTTTGAAGCTAGGCTACCAGCTTTCCTCACAGCATTAAAAAAAACAAGGTCAGATCTGAAGATCCACCATCTGATCCTGGAGTCGAAAAGAACAGCCGTACCGCTGTCCATATTCACGTCCATAACACACCTTTTGTCTCCCAATTCCGAGACAAAATGATGAATCTGTTCTCCTCCATCCAATCAGTTTCAGTTTCTCATTTTATGAACAATGTTTTGAACACATTCAGTTTAGTAAATGACTTCGTACACAGTAGCCTTCTTATCTCCTGAACCAGTGACGATGAATTGGTCATCAGGAGAAATGTCACAGCTGAGGACAGACGACGATTCCTTAGACTAGAGACAAAAACAAGCATTTAGTTAGTTCTTTCTGGCGTTAGACAGCACTGCTGATCTGTATGTCCTCTCTATCCTGATAAAGAGAACAAATATAAAGTCTATTCAACAATGAACATTTATTTTCGACACACTGCGACAATGTCATAATAAAAGTCTCGATCTTAGTGACAAAATGCCAATTTAATTATCAGTTAAATTGTGCTACGATTAAGCAATATTATACTGTTACACAGTTTTTTAAGCGGTTCAATTAAACCATTTGAATGAACCACCAAAGTAAATTAAAACTGATTGGAATTTAGCACAATACCAGTAGTTTTTGGAAAAATCAGCTTGTTACTGGAAAAGCTGCAGCATTTAAAGCTTACTTAATGCATTAAGGTTAGTAGTGTCACTAATTTAAGTTAATTACAACCTCAGCACTACAGTATTTATAGTCTTATCCAAACATTACCTGGAATATGCTTGATCCATATGGAGTTCGCCATGCATTCAGCAGATTATCTTTGCCTGTGCTTACAAACCATTTACCTGCAAAAGTTAAAGGTAATATTTCACGTACAGTCCTTCAATTAAACAGCCATGTTTTTCTATAATGCTCAACCAATTTCTAAGTAAAAACAAAATTAACAAAAATTTATGTACCACAGTAGGCGAACTTGAGCGAGAGAACGCAGCTTTCGTGAAGGTGCAGCTGATATTTGTCTGGTTTGGAGACGTGCAGCACTTCCACATTACTGCTCTCCATCCCCACTGCAAGCCACTCGCCCGTAGGACAATAACCCAGAGAAAAGATCTGCACGCACAAATAAACACATGATTTCATGCTAAAAAACAACACAATTCATTTTCATTCTGATATCTGAACACCCCCTAACCATCCTGATCCAGTCTTTAAGCATTGAGGCTATGTTCATATCAATCCAGAGAGTCTAAAAAAAGCTAACCTTCCGTCTCATTTTGGACTGAAGGCCAAAATATTAAAAGAAATAAGATGCACCTTTGAAAAAAATACAACTACTTTTCCTGTGTTGCTTCTGAAATATTCAAGTACATTTCCAGTGTACCTGTGAGGTGAAGTCATGTTGCTGCAGCTGTCGACCCTCTCTCAGGTCCCAGCAGCGCACTGTATTATCCAGACCCCCTGTCCACAGTTTGGTCCCGTCGTTGGAAATATCGATACAGCTGGCTCCATCTGTGTGACCTTGGAACTGCCTATAGAGGGCGACACAAGGACATCACATGACTTCGGGATGAAGAACGTGGTAAATCTCACCAGAAGGGGTCTGTAGATACCTGACGAGCGTCTGGTTGTGCAGGTCCCAGACCACGATGTTCCCGTCGCTGCAGCAGGAGAAGCAGACCTTGTTGTCCGGACTGATGGCCAGAGCATAGCAGGCCGGAGCCGAGGACGTCAATTCGGCCTTGATTCGAGGAGTAGGCGTGGCCAAATCCCAGATGGACAGCGTGCTGGCCTCGCCCCCAACTATCAAAGTCCGTCCATCTGGAAGGAGCTTGCATGAGCGAATATAATTGTCTCGATTCTGATTGGATGAAAGGACAATGAGTTAGTCCAACCAGGATGGAGAGCACCAACTATAAGTAGAGTTTAACATGAGCCAGATCTCACCAAACAGTCCAGTTGGGCCATCGGGCTCTTGCTGCCCGGTTGGCTGATGTCCCACACTTTGACGCAGCCTTTCCCGCCGGTGTAGACGTGACGCGTGGAGGTGCTGATGGTGACCGCGCACACCACCTCTCCATGACTGAGGGTGTGGATCTGACGGGCGTGACGAGGGATGCCAGGGCCGAGGAGGGCATCAGGAGGGAAGGGCACCGGCTGCATTTGACCATCTGCGCTCACGTGGAACGAGTAAGCACTGGGGGCGGGAAAGACATGTAAGTAACATTTAGTTTAACATTCTACTAAGGACATTTGAGTTGGGGCTTCCAGAATGGAGTCAATTTGTCAACAACAGTCAAACCATTGGGAAATAGCATTGGAAACTCACGGTTTTCCAGAAGCTGCCGATTGCAGGCTAGCAGGTAGCCCTGGTACCCTCATATGGGTGTGAGGAGATTCGTAACCCACCTTGGAAACCAAAAAAACTAAATTGCAATTAAATCACAAAGGCACAGGGTAAATGTAACAGTCTCTGTGTTTTTTCTCTCACCACAGGTGAGCGTCCGTATCCAGCAGCGGCGGCAGCTGAGCCGTTCATCTGAGGAGAGACGAGATGAAGACCGGCACCGTATCCTGCGGCTCCAGCCAACTCGCCGTTAACTCCTGGGGGAGGAAGGCCAAATGCACCGGGGGGGTATGCACCCTGCACCCCCAATGGGTTTCTCAGACCTAACGCTAAGAAATCCAGAAGCAGAGGTTAAGAAGAACGAGTTTAAGACAGAAATATAAGTTAAGAACTAGAAATGCAGAACATACAGGCAAGGTTCCTTTCTCAATGCTGAACCATATTATTACTAAATTAATAATTAATACTAAATTAGACAAACAAATGGGATGAAAAAACATTTTTCAAAATCTGGCATTAGTATAAAGTAATATGACACTAGTATAAAGTAAAACATTTTTATAAATATCAAGAACATTATCATTTACCTAATGAATTTGATTTGACATGCAAAACTTTTTGCATCAAATATTTACATATACATATACATATACATACATATATATATATACACACACACACACACACACATACATATATACATACACACACACACACACACACATATACATATATATATACACACACACATATACATATACATACACACACACACACACATATACATATATATGTGTATATATATACATACACACACACACACACACACACACATACATATATATATATATATATATATATATATATACACACACACACACACATACATATATACACACACACACACACACACACACACATACATAATTTTTTTTTTTTGCTTGTTTTTAAAGAAATAGTAATAAAAGAATATGACTAAGTACTATATGTCTTTAATAGTAAAAAACTTTTTTTTCTTCTTTGAGAAATAATATAACGCCAAACCTTTATTTTATTTTTTATTAAAAGATCATAGCAAACTACTTAAGGTTATCCAGAATTTCATTTTTAAATTTTTTTCTTCATTATTGAGCACACTTACATTTTTTACTTATACCTTCGAAAATATTAAAACAAATTTTAATTCAGAAATTAAAAACGTGCATATACTAATTAATGTTGTTCAGTTGCTTTGACGCAATGTATTTTGTTTAAAGTGCTATATAAATAAAGGTGACTTTGAGTCGTTGTATGTATGAACTGCATTTTTTATTTTAGAATACATTAAAAGATCCTGAAAAAAAAAGTGTCGCATCATATTGACTCATTAATAAGGACACAAGCTAAGCAAGATGATACAATTAAAACAAGACATCCTTTCAGAAACAGGAAGACCACTACTGCCCTCTGCTGACTGACTAGCCATCAACCCTCAAAGACATTCAAACCTGGTTAAATGAAAAACTCTACAATTTCAGTCACTAAAGACTTGGACTATCAAGATAACAGGATCTTACCAAGAGGGTCAACGCCAGGCTTCCCAGGAACAGGGCGAAACTGCGGAGGAACGCTAGGACCTGGGGTGGATGACTCTTGGGACATGGGTGTGCCAGGCTTCATCCCTGGAGTGCTGGACTTCTCTCTCTGGAAGGTTAGGGAACACAATTACACGCATTTATTATTCAGCGGTAGCCAACCTCGTTTTAAGGAGCTTGACAGCAAAAGCAAGGTGAGGGATGTGTTTTGCTGCAGAAGAAAGTGCATCTTTTTGTGCAGGTTTGAAAAAAAAAGTGAAGGGCATTGCTAGAATTTAGCTCGGGGATGGAGAGGAACTTGTTTGCTAAATGAGGTATGCATTTGTTTAACATCAAACGTACTGGTGGAGGCTCCTTGCTGCGTGAAGGGGAAGCAGCACTGCTGGAGGAAGCCAGCGAGGTCGGACTGGCCTGGGGCAGAGGCTCCTTACGGGAAGAAGGGAGTTTATCTAATCCGTTCTCTCTGGAGGAGTACGACTGCACACTCCTTGGAGAAGAAGGGTCCTGAGGGAACACAATGCACATGATGGATTAATCAGGGGAAAACACGCTCAGCCTTGTTTTAAATTCTTTAACACAAACAGACCTCGTCAACGACCAAATTGTCGTCGCTCTTCTCTGCATCGCTGCCCTGAAAGAGAACACGCTTCAGTTAAGCGACTCTTTATTTATTCCCTTGTGTGCTTAAATCAAATAAAGATCATGTGGATGATTCATAAAAGGACGATGCCGATTTAACATCGAAAGAACACTTACGTAATCGGTCATAAACTCCTTTTCATCTGCTTTTCTCTTTTTTCCGTTGCTGAGGTAGTCTGAAGGCCTGCCTTTGTCTCCGTTAGAGAGTGAACTCTGGAAGAGGAAGATGAGAAGATGAGAGTGGAAAGACAGAACGGCGGAGAGAGAGGCAGAGGATGTGCGTGTAAGTGTGTGTGCGTGTGAGCGAGAAGAAAGAGATAATGATGTAGGAGACGAGGGATAAATCAAATCAGCTCCATAACTGCTGGACCCACAGGCAATAGAGACACCTAATGCCTGACAGTCTGCACTGAGAGGAGCTCAACTAGAAAGAGACAGAGAGAAAACGGACGGATACTACTGATACTCACTGGTCCAGGTTCACGGTCTATGGGGATCATGGGAAAGGCAGGTAAACGTCCCCGTTGCCAGTCAAAACAAACCAAAAAACAAACAATGTGACTATGACGGTTAGACAAAACTCACTCTTACACCAGACAAAACAACTAGCACCCCACTAATAATAACAAAAGCAAATTCCGTCAAATCCCACTCTTTCATGTTTCATTGATTATATACGAGATGACACATTTGATGTCTATGATATTTTAATCTGCTTGTATAATTATTTATTTTTTTAACCCAATTATCATTCGCCAAGTCCAAATGGTTAGGGCGAGTTGACGCTTGTTTTTTTTATGCTGATCTTCGTGGGCAAATCTAGTCATTTAAATAGTTATCTAGCAACCCGCACCATTTTCACTCGTGTTCAAGTCGGTGGATTTGTCACATTGACCAATAGAAATGTCACTAATGTGATCAAAACTATAAATCGAACCACTTTTCAGAAAACATCTCTTGCATCAAGCCTCATGATTTATAAATCGTGTTTGTAACAAAAAAGTACGGGATGAGTAATAAACGTACATCATTTATCAAAATAAAGCCAACATTGCAATATGGCTTAACGTGATTATCAAAAAGAGTGGCACAGCTTTTAAACGAGCTGCTCATTAGTGCTCTGATTTTACAGTTGTTCAGTAAAATAAATGATTTATCTTTTATTTTTCGGAGATGTATTATATTAGTAACATCTCTTCATGTTCGTTTATCATTTATTTTATAAATAATACTATAATACTTATCAAGACAAAAAAAATAAATCACATTCTTGGCCAAATTGTACAATCCTACCAATGCAGCAAACTCAGTTTTTCCTCTTTTTTTCACATTTTAAAATTGCTGTTTTATAAAAAAACAGGACAAAACAATGTTAGTAGTCCTAAACACTAAGGTACTAAAATGTAACAATTCATGCTAATAGATTAAATAGTATACACGGGTAAAGAAAGAACGAGTGACGAATGTTCGAAGCAGTTACAATAAACGGATGTTATACTATAATTCATGCATGCGTTTACATGCACTTTCGACTGAAACTGTTCCAGTCTGATTTTTGCAGTGTCAAACTAACGGAGCTAGATAATGTTTTTGACACTTAGCTTTGTCGAGCATTTACACATGTTAACTGGAAAACAGTTGGCCTCTGCATTGTGCGCTTGCTCTGAAAGATCGATCCAATTACGCACTGGTTGTAATCCCACCAACAAAAACACAGCACCATTTTAACTGGACTAGTAGTCCGGTCCCTGATGTTAATAAACCAGTCAAGTGACCTGTCAGTATGATTTTATTTGTTATACCTCTGTGATGTTCAGCTGCGGCCGCCGCTGCCACAGCCTCTAAATGGGCTCGCTCTTCTTTAGAGGCCAGCTGGGCCCCAAGGGCCCCGGACAGGGCCAGCAGTCCAGAGCCGCCCCCCAGAGCCAGTCCTGGGTGAGGCAGGCCAGAGGGGTGAGGGGCCATGGCCAGCCCCTGGGCAGCATGCTGGGAAAGGTGCTGGGCCTGCAGCTGTTGCTAGAGGGAACGAGACGAAGAGGACGATGGAGGGATGGGAGTTGGGGGTGTCAGATAGAAAGGAAAAAAAGATGAAGGGAGTGTGGGAGATAAAAGAGAGTGACACAGAGGCAGAGATGGAAGTGTAGTGAAGAAACAGATAGCCAGAGGAAATGAAAAAAGCATGAGGAGGAGGAGGAGAGAGAGATGAGAGGAAAGGGAGAGAGAGAAAGAGAGAAAACACAACACAGTTAAGACTTGGATCTGCACCAGAATTACAAAGGGAATGCATTCATGACCCGTTCCCAGTGTCCTGGGAGTGAGGAAGCCCGTCGCACTGGAGTCGATCTGCTCTAACGGATGGGTTCAGGGAACAGTTGCTGCAGCATTCACTAATGATCACCCCAAAATAACATAAAAATGAAAATCATTTCAGCTGAAGCTGATGACTGCCATGTCAGAAATCAAAATGCAAAACACCAGAATGAATAAAAATATAGCAAATATAAAATCTTACATGAAGAATAAATGCTTCACACCAGTGGGATGTCAGTTGGCACCATACACACACTCAGCTGTTTGGAGACTCCACTCACACCTTATGCTAGTGAGCGCTAAAGACAAAACCTTTTTATGTGACATTGTCTTTTAAAAGACCGACCAGGTCACAGTGAACTGGGTTTGGTTTTTATCATTGTATGGAAAAGTACAGTCCAAAAGAATCTGCGAAAATGTCTCTTTTCTGTTCCAAGGGGAAAATGTTCCAATGTCATGCAAGTGACAGATTCCCAACAACATTATCCTTTGCATTAAATAGTCTGAGCCTCCTGCCATTTTCTGGATGGCTTACAGTGTTAAGCACAAGTCTAACTTGAAATATTTCATCCCCCCCGCCCACCATTCTGTCTAATTGAACACAGAATTGTGTCTCATGTTAACACCCCCTTAAAATTTACCCAACCCAAACAAGGAGTACCCAATTACATCAGAGCATCCTCAAAACAGATAAGTTTTTTAGCCAGATGAGTTGTCGTTTTTGGAAATATTGGGTTTTGCACATCTGCCACCTACACCTAAGTGTTACTTCGCACGCTTTCAAACATATAACCGAAATTAATTCAAAAAAGAAAATAGCAAAGAGAACTCAAGAGGAAAATGTTAAATAAAAAGGATGAAAAGATGGAAGTACACACTGTGGGAGGCAGAGGGGGGAGTCCACGTACCCCTATCGACGCATTCAACTCCCCCATAGTCACCTGTTTGGCGCGCTCCATGGCCTGGACCACCTGCTGCTGGTGCTGTGGATGGAGGTCAAAAAATGGCCGTCAATGATAAACAAACAACAAGCAACAAAACAAGGCAGATGGCCTCCCTTTGTGTACTGGGCGATTTTCATTTTCTGGAATGTGCGCGCTCACACACATTCACACAGGGCTGCATTTTGCATGAACACACAGACTTAAAACAGGAGGGAGAAGTTGTTTTTCTTCTATCAGCAAAAGCTTCGGGCAAACCGTAAGAGTTTTTGTGGAAGTAGGTTTACAAGAACAACAACAGGCTTCCCAGAGGCATCCGAATGAGAGAATATGTGAGAAAGTGAGGAAATATGAGGAAGAGAAAAAAAAAAAAGTGTGAATGCGTGTGTGTGAGAAACAGAAAGAGCGATATTGTGTGTGTGTGTGTGTGTGTGAGTGTGTGTGTGAAAGAGAGAGAGAGAGAGAGAGAGCACAAAAGTGTGAATTATCAGTCACAGAATGTCTGAACACAAAGCGGCATGTGTGAGTCTCATAATGTGCAGCTATGGGACTGTGCGTGTACTGGTCTCATCTCACCTCCTGTGAAAGGAATGGAATGAGCTGGGCACAAATCACGTTCAGCCGTTTGGCGATCTCCGTCTGCAGAGATGAAAAGAGTGAGAGGGATATAGAAGCAGATCAAAAGCAAAAAAAAAGATTTCAATTAATACAAAATTTACATTTTTGAAATGTCCACCCTAATGTCAATTTTTGTTAATGATTATAAACCATAATATTATTATGATGCCACATCTACAGTATTGTTCAAAATAATAGCAGTACAATGTGACTAACCAGAATAATCAAGGTTTTTAGTATATTTTTTATTGCTACGTGGCAAACAAGTTACCAGTAGGTTCAGTAGATTGTCAGAAAACAAACAAGACCCAGCATTCACGATATGCACGCTCTTAAGGCTGTGCAATTGGGCAATTAGTTGAAAGGGGTGTGTTCAAAAAAATAGCAGTGTCTACCTTTGACTGTACAAACTCAAAACTATTTTGTACAAACATTTTTTTTTTCTGGGATTTAGCAATCCTGAGAATCACTAAACTAATATTTAGTTGTATGACCACAGTTTTTTAAAACTGCTTGACATCTGTGTGGCATGGAGTCAACCAACTTGTGGCACCTCTCAGCTGTTATTCCACTCCATGATTCTTTAACAACATTCCACAATTCATTCACATTTCTTGGTTTTGCTTCAGAAACAGCATTTATGATATCACCCCACAAGTTCTCAATTGGATTAAGGTCTGGAGATTGGGCTGGCCACTCCATAACATTAATTTTGTTGGTTTGGAACCAAGACTTTGCCCGTTTACTAGTGTGTTTTGGGTCATTGTCTTGTTGAAACAACCATTTCAAGGGCATGTCCTCTTCAGCATAGGGCAACATGACCTCTTCAAGTATTTTAACATATGCAAACTGATCCATGATCCCTGGTATGCGATAAATAGGCCCAACACCATAGTAGGAGAAACATGCCCATATCATGATGCTTGCACCTCCATGCTTCACTGTCTTCACTGTGTACTGTGGCTTGAATTCAGAGTTTGGGGGTCGTCTCACAAACTGCCTGTGGCCCTTGGACCCAAAAAGAACAATTTTACTCTCATCAGTCCACAAAATGTTCCTCCATTTCTCTTTAGGCCAGTTGATGTGTTCTTTGGCAAATTGTAACCTCTTCTGCACATGCCTTTTTTTTAACAGAGGGACTTTGCGGGGGATTCTTGAAAATAGATTAGCTTCACACAGACGTCTTCTAACTGTCACAGTACTTACAGGTAACTCCAGACTGTCTTTGATCATCCTGGAGGTGATCATTGGCTGAGCCTTTGCCATTCTGGTTATTCTTCTATCCATTTTGATGGTTGTCTTTCGTTTTCTTCCACGTCTCTCTGGTTTTGCTCTCCATTTTAAGGCATTGGAGATCATTTTAGCTGAACAGCCTATCATTTTTTGCACCTCTTTATAGGTTTTCCCCTCTCTAATCAACTTTTTAATCAAAGTACACTGTTCTTCTGAACAATGTCTTGAACGACCCATTTTCCTCAGCTTTCAAATGCATGTTCAACAAGTGTTGGCTTCATCCTTAAATAGGGGCCACCTGATTCACACCTGTTTCTTCACAAAATTGATGACCTCAGTGATTGAATGCCACACTGCTATTTTTTTGAACACACCCCTTTCAACTAATTCAACTAATTGCCCAATTGCACAGCCTTAAGAGCGTGCATATCATGAATGCTGGGTCTCATTTGTTTTCTGAGAATCTACTGAACCTACTGGTAACTTGTTTGCCACGTAGCAATAAAAAAAATATACGAAAAACCTTGATTATTCTGGTTAGTCACATTGTACTGCTATTATTTTGAACAATACTGTAATGTACAACCACAGCCATTATTCTTAGTATTAGTAGTACTAACAGTAGTTATACAATTAGAATAATTATTAATACATTTACTACTACTAAATAATAAAATAAACAAGTACTACTGTACTACTAATAATACTACTACTACTACAAACAATCATTTAAATACAATAGTAATAATTGATTATTATTGTTATTTAATTAGGTTTATTATTATTATACATTTAACAGGGTCATGACGTTTCTAAAATACATTTATTTTCTGAATTTGGTGTAATCCAATGCGTTTATGCAAGTTAAGGTTCAAAAAATACATTTTCCACATAATGTACATTTTTGTTGCTCCTCTATGCCCCGCTTTTCTGAAACTTGTTTTTTTTTTACAAAGCTCATCAGTCTGAAAAGCGAGGTGTGCTCTGATTGGCCAGCTATCCAGTGCATTGTGATTGGCTGAATGTCTGCGATGCGTAAACATAAAACCATGTCTGGAGAAACGCCAAACAACAAGCACTTTTTACACTTTCAGACCGTTCTTGCAAAGTTGGAAGTAGGAACTGTCGCACTTAATAGAAACAGACACTGGCACTGTAGGCTACACTCACAGGAAACAGTCCTCATCCTCCATAAAATGCGCTGCACACATCTGAATATTTGAATATATTCTGGAACAGTGTTGTAAATAACTTAACCACTGATTTCTAGTTGTCTCCTCGTTTGGAAGACCAAACAAAGTAGCTTCGCTTTCACAACGAAACACAGTCTCTGTGACATAAATAAAAGTCACGCCTTTATTTGCGTGAACATTTCGGCGGTGTTATGCAAATCTTTCCACATCAGGACGTACCGTTTTAGGTAGATGTGGTTGACTTAATTTCTATAAAGAATATCTCTTTGGACTTGAGACTTTAGTCTTTGCAACTTTACAGATCTTCTTTATGCACCAAGAGCTCGTAACACTCCAATGAGAAAGAAAAAGTTTTAATCGCATCATATGACCCATTTAAACTAATACAGTATATAACTATAAATTAATATTGCATGTAATATAATGGAATACTACTAATATTAATAATAAATAAACCTAATGACAACAAAAAATTGTTAGTACTACTAAAATCTATTCATTTAGTAGTACTTATACATTAGTTCCCATGCAGCGACGGTCACTAAACCATCCACTCAGACAGACCGACTTATTTCAGTGTGACCATCCAAATTGTGTTTGTTTGTTAAAGGGTGAGTGAATCTGAAACTGTAAATGACTTACAACCTTACGAACTTACTAACTTGCACAAAAAAAGTCTACCAATTGTTTTTGCTGCACGTTTTGCCTTGCAAAGCCAAAGATATTATTAAAAAATGCCAATTAAAGCCATTTTTCGCACACAAAGCATCAGGCGGCCCATAAACACTCCTTTGGGCCCAAGGCCGAGACTACGGTCACAACTGAAATGCTTCAGCAATAGTAAAATAAAATACAATCCTGTCCACCAAAACGTATCTATCACACAAGACGTTGCAAGGGTGTGTAACCTGTTACCTCCGCTCACACAGCTAGTAAATATTTTAGCCCTCCACATCTGGTTCATGCTAATTGTTGCGCAGCGAGGAGAGGGGATGCCTGAAATATTCATGCCCAGCATCTGCTGCTCCGGTCCAGCCGAGAGGAGGGACGCCTCCCCCTGTGAGCAGGACACTAGTCTTGTCCTTTGAGCTGCTGTGTCTTTTGTTGACATGCTAAGACTATTGTAATCATTTACCATAAACCCAAACAAGAGCTCCCCTGAGTTGAGCACAACCCTTTCTCACGGCTGTTTCTTTTGCCAACAATTATAAACTAACATTATTATCTCACAATTTCTTTCTTAAAGGGATAGTTCACTCACAAATTACTGCCTTTACTGTTGTACCAAACCCATGTCACCATTTCTTCTGTAAAATACTAAAGATGACATTTTGAAGAATGCGCTGATAGCTCTCTTCCATGCAGTTACAATAGCTTCAAAAAAGACTCAAAAGAACCATGAAAATAATGAAAATGATTCATATTACATAAGCACTGTTTTCAAAGCCATCTGAAGTAGCTTGATAGATTCGTAAGACGAACAGACCAAAATGTAAGAAATTATTCACAGGAAAATATACATACACTGTATAAATACATAAACAACTCAACACTGGAGCAATACATTTTCAAAAAAGATCTGTTCAATGAATCTATTTAAACCAGCTCCCAAATGATTCGATCACCAATCAGACTGATAAGTTTTCAAGTTCAACTCTCTGCCATTTTTCCCCCATGCAGTCATCTCAATGGCAAAAAGTGTCCCACTGAATTACTATTTTAAAATGGTACTTTTCTGCATTTTTGCATTCTTTTAGATTCACTGAACCTACCTGTAAAAGATTCTTCAAATTCACCTTCTTCAAAATGTCTCTTTGCTTCTTTGGTGACTAAATGTTGACTGTATTTACATTTTTGGGCCCACTTTCCCTTAAAGTAAATTACTGGCTGAGCGAAGTACCATCAACCCCACCCACCCCCCCAAACTCCCCTCCACACTTTCCCGAAAGGAGGAAGAGACCCCCACCCCCATCTCTTCTATATCCATCCATCACGGCCCTCCCCAGGGAAACACAATGATTTCTTGTTAGGGAATGGCAACTACAAAATGACATCTTCAGAGGAGAGGGAGTGGGGGGAGAAGGAGGGAGCAAAAGAAGAGAAATTGGTAGGAAAAAAAGGAGCTAGTAGAAAGGCACAGTTAAGGAAATTACAGAGTGATGGGAGATGCAGCAAGACGGGGGCGCAGGGGGGGGGGGGGGGGGGGGTTACATTAGAGAAGGGAATTCGTGGAGCATGTAAAAAAAACAAGTGCAATTGAAACAGAGGAGAGAACAGACGCTCTGAGAGTGCTGACCTAATTTAAACTGACCTGACATCTGCACATGAGAGAGAGAGAGCGAGAGAGAGAGAGAAAGAAAGAGAGAGAGAGAGAGAGAGAGAGAGAGAGAGACTGAGCGAGCTAGGTCGGGAAATGCAGATGCAATTTTTGAGGAAGGAGAGCTAGAAAGTCACGGCTAGCTACTTTTAGGCAATGTGTGTATGTGTGTGTGTATGTGTGTGCCGCAATCATGTTATTTGTAGATCTAATCAGTTTGTTTGCAGATTAATTTTAAAACAACAAGTGCCACAGGCCAGACCTAAGAGGATTTCAACTATATAAAACGCCCGCAAAAAAAAGATCCCTGCATAGTTGAATCGGAGTTATGAATTCTACAAAAGATCAAAAGGAATAATAAAACTCTCCAGCACAAATCACAACGTGATGCCGAACAAGCATCTTTACACTGACTCTTCACTGGCAGCCCACGTTAAAACGGTCGAGTGTGTTTGCATGCACAGCAAATGACTAGGGATGGGCCACGATGGTCAGCTAGTCATCCAACAAATAATTAGCAGTTTAGTGAGATGCAGTTTTCTTTTCTTAAATTTTTTTGGCAAAGATGCTTTAATTAGCTAAAACTATCTTTGAAAGGCTGCATCTTATATCCCATAGAAAGCATGCAAAGCTCATTATAAAACACGTAAAAACATTTTTTTGATCATTTTTGACCATTCTCTAAAAAAAATTGTCCATCCAAAAAGAGAACATTCGGTCATCATAAATGTTGTTCCAAACCTATTTGAGTTTTTCATCTGTTGAACACAATACACTTTTCCCCACTTTATTATGGAGTTTAGTTTTTTTCCCCCTCTATGAAAGTCAATGGCTACCAGCAACTGTTTGGTTGCAAACATTCTTCAAAGTATCTTCTTTTGTGTTCAACAGAAGAAATAAAAAGGGCTTACACGTTTTGGAAAGTCGTGAGCGGGAATTTTCATTCTTTGGGTGAACTATCCATTTCGTGCACCCCTTCCAATGACCTTACTACGTTTTTGGGCCATAAAACATTTCAGTTGCATTGTTGTCTGTGCAGGGTCAGAAAGCTCTCAGATTTCATCAAATGAACAAAGGTCCTTCGGGTTTGGAACGACAGGAGCGTGAGTAATCAATGACAGAATTTTAGTTTTTGGGTGAACAGCAGACATCTTTATCTTTTGACTTTTTTGGCTTTATCGTAATTGGTGTAAAATTGCTAAATCAAAAGATATTAACAGAGGGAATCAGCAATCTTACCTGTTTGTGCATCTCTATGTTGAGGCCATAAGACATTTCATAGTACTGGAAAAAGAAAAGGATGTCATCATTAGTCAAGCTGGCTGTTTAAATGTTAGTTAGCAGTATTATTTGTTTGCAAATCAAGTCACTCTGCAGAGGTGTGGTAACATTACCGAAAACTGGCGGGAAAAAAGGTATTCTGTTGTAAGATAGTGTAGCGATGTATGATAAAAGTTACTTTCAAATCATAAAAGTTTCACTTTCAGTGTGGCGAAATTCATGTGACCAACTTGAACCTGTCGTGAAATCTGCATGGCGAAACTTACCCTCATCCGAAATATGGATTCCTACTGAAATGGGTTGCAGAAAATTGTCCGAACAATGATAAATGTGATCACACACCTTTAGAAAGGGCACACCTTGCCACAAATGGTTGTTTAGCACTGATCTAAGACCAGTTTGTGCAGATGATTCAGTGCCAAATAGGTTAGAGAAGCTAGTCCTTATCTAGCACCATCATTTTGGTTTGTCTCTCACAAAATGGCTTCGTAAACCTAATATATAATGAAAGTAACATGGTCTACTTTTTTGTCTTTTTGTTGTTCAAATACTTATTCAAAAACTTCTACTTATCTTTTCCAGTTGGGAAAAAAAAAAGGAATAACACGACGGTAAATAAACAGCGTTCACGTTTTAGTGAACAATTGTTTTCAGCTAGCTGGATAAATTCTGGTATGGAGGAGTCAGAGTAATTTTATTAGATTCAAGTAAAAAGGAAAGGAGAGGCAGAGAGAAAAGTGTAAAAACAACAGAGACTGAGGGATAGAAAGACCCTGGCAATAAAAGAAGCCGTCCTGACAGCTGCCTGTTGTATTTACCAGCCCTGCCAAGAGCCCACGGTGTTGCTAGGCGACTCCCACACTAAAAAAATTATGAGCCAAGAAGAGAGAGAGAAAAATAAAATAAAATGGAGAGAAAGAAAACGGACAGAGAAAAGGGGGTTAAGTCGTCTGCCAAGAGCACATGGCATGCCAGGCGCACATTGCTGCCATATCTGTGGGCACTGAGGCACACGGCAGTGGCTCTGTAAACTCATTCTCTGTGATGGATGAACTGCGTTTGAAGGACTTCTGATTGAGGGCTGAAGAAAGATGTCTGCTGTTTGGATGCGTGTCGAATCTGATGCAAAACTAAGTTTGGGGGTGTGTGTGTGTGTGTGTGTGTGTTTGTCTTACCATGACATAATGTCTCTGTATTTCCGTCTTCTCTGTGGCCAGCTTTTCACACTCCAACTTCAGACTGCAGAAGAAACAGAGAGAGAGATATGTTTTGCTGGACTGGTTGAAAGACATTCTGCCGGACTGTTTGGATGCTCAGATGCGCTGTGCGGAGTTTCATTTATTTATTTTTTGAATCTAAGATAAGTGTAGGTAAATTATTTTAAAGAGGCACTGATAATTTTAGTAGACAGTCAGTAACACTATAAAATATGTAGTTCCTGCTGCCTTTGACTAACGGAAAGAAACATGACATAAAGATAGACATCTATACACACATATTGTATATATATATATATAGATAGAGACAGAGACAGAGACAGAGAGAGAGAGAGAGAGAGAGAGGGGAAGATGACAAAAACAGAAATAGACAATTACAGCCAAATAAAAAGACACATCACAGAAAGAGACTGACAGAAACACAAACCAAAAGACAAGACAAAAATAGACAGATGTTATGACAAAGCTAAAGACATTAACTTAATTTAAACAAAGAAGGAAAGATTGACAATTATACAATTTACAAGCACATTGGATTTACAAAATAAAGAGACATGCAAATAAAAACAGACAAGATATAGACAGACATTAAAAATATACACAGGTTATTGACAGACAAAGATAGAAAGATACAGAGCAGAGACAGATTGACAGACAGAAACTATATAACGACACAAGATTGACATCCAGATAAACAGATTATATGAGGGACATATACAGAAAGACTCAAAAGACAGACGGAAAGACAAACAGGGACACGGATACATATATAGAAAGGCAAATACAAGTTAGGAAAAATCATAGAAAGACAGGAGACAGCTAGGAAGACACAGACGGAGACACAAACCAACAACAAAAGACAAAAAAAAAAAGGCAAAGAGACAAAGAACCAAAGTCAGAGATAGATGAATGGAAATTAAACAGACGCTAATATATAAAAAGACACAAAAGAATAGACAGAGAGACCGACTAACAACTATATAGACTCATAATAAGTCAGACACAGGCAGACATATGGACAGACATTTATAAGATATATAGACACAAAGGATCAAAAGACAGATGGACAGAGAAATACATGATAGATAGAACTATAGATAGATGGCCAGACATACAAATAGACAGACAGACAGACAAAAAGATGCACAAAGACAAATTAGCTAAAATGTAAAGACAGACAAACAAAGACAGACAGATACCCCACACACCAACACTGAGCCCACTAGAATCAAACATCACACGCTCTCTCATCTCTTGGCTGTATTTCAGCTCTTCACACACACTGACTTGTTTGCAGGCATCAGATTTATGCGAGCGCGCAGGAGGGCCTGGGAAAATTAGAATATGATTAATACCGCAACATTACTGCGCCGCAACAGGTAATAACGGCACATCCGCTCTCCTTCACTGACTGCGCACAACCGTCGATAATTGACTCATTTATCACCGCGAGTGAGGAAGAGCGCAAAGGATGATGGGCGTGGGGTGCTGGGAAGTGAGAGAGAGCTGGGGAGGATTAAATCCATTCCCCTGCTAGAATTTATTACACTGGAATTGCCTCACTGCAAAAGTCACCCCCGTCGCAGGATTTCCGAGAACTGACAAATCTATCGGTACACATTTCGCTGAGACCGTCTATGCTTATTTATTTATTTCCCATCTCGTCTGAATGAGTTGGCCTCAATTATGAGATGCGGTGAAGACATGGCTCCCTTGTGCAAAATCGTAGGGCAAGTTGGAGAAAACAGCATGACGGCTCCGAATATTTTCAGGTTCAATGGATAAAGATGCTAGATCTGTTTTGGGGCTAACAGTTACATAGGTAATGAGATTTAAATGCCATAATTTAGATTCTGCATCATCTCACGCTTGGAAAAAGTGTGCAGACAGTTCAGTGTGTCACGAGGCCAGAGGGAATTTATAAAGGAATATCAAAATTAATGTGGAATTAAACTTAAAAAGGTCAAATGGACACCTCGACATGCCATAAACAACAGCAACTGGAAGGTTCTGTCAGTCCAAACTAGGGCTGCACGATGTGTCGTTAAACCATCGATATCGCGATGTATGAATCCACGATAGTCACATCGTAGTTGATCCGTTATTCATTAACTGTACGGGCCAGCTGCTCCCCGGCCCTTGACGAATGTGATTCGCGGAGAGTGCGAGAAATATATCTCTCCCTCGCGCATATTAATGAATTGACACAATGGTGTCGATGTTTGAATCATTTAAAATGAGAATGTAAGTGTGCTCACCCCATTTTAGTTTGTAAGAAGAAATTTGATTTGATTTCATATCGCAATATATATTGCAGAAATAAAAAATATCGCAATGTCATTTTTTCCCAATATCGTGCAGCCCTAGTCCAAACAATTACTGACCATTAGGTGTTCTAGCCCTTACCACAATTTACCATGTTAAACTTAATAGCATGTTAGAGATTAAAAAAGATGTTTCCATCTTCAATTATTAGTGGTACATTTTTCGGCAAGTCTTTTTGAACATCGAACTTTGAACGGTTAAATGTGTTGTTAGTTGATTAGAAGAGGGAAAAAAAATGTTAAATATAGGTATAAAGCAAGTCTGAGAGGGCGCTTCATGAGCATGACAGGAATTATATAATATATTGTGTAAATTAAACCTCTAAAACCCAAAATCAATCTTTTTAAAAGCAGTACAATTAGGCAACTGAAAAATGGATACTAAGATTAGCTAAAAGATATTTGATAAAGATAACATTAAAAATGCTAATAATTTAATAACATTTAAAAGATTCACTTTGAATTAGTGTTAATTGACCGCAAATTACATCTAATAGTAAAAATTATGCATAAATTAAAAAAACATCAACTCCTCTATGATGTTGCTGAGAAAATGAGAAGCCCCAAGAAATGCACTCCCCAAACTGACATGGAATTAAGGCACATAAACAACGTACATAATGATTCTCCCCCTTAATTACTCTAATCCATACAATGAGAATTTTTTTTTTTTTTTTCAAAAGATACATTTCTTTCCCTGACAACCGATGGTTGATTACTCTGAACGACCAACAAATCTGCAAGCTGCCTATGCCACAGCAGTCCTGCCAGCAAAGCACCATTACTTCAATATGTACACACTGGCTAACTGCACTTTTAATAATCTCGCACACCACAACAGAGTGAATTCATAAAAACGATTCAAAGTGAAGGCCCTGAATGAGAAATTTGAGTGAAAAAGCAAATATTCAGTCTGACGATGAGGAGTTTCAGTCCAATTAGAAAAAGTCAGGACACTTCTTCACTGATCTCATCTTCATTTGCCATGCCTGTGCCTCATTAGTAAAAGCCCTTGTGTCTTCTGTATTCTCGTAATGCTTTTTCATCGCTCTGCTTAAAGCGCATGAACACATGATGATTAGTTAGTGAAATAGTCCAGTACAGAGCTAAATTAAACCCCATTACTGCCCGAGAAAGGATTAATGAAGGTTTTGCCTGGCAAATTTGCATTTTCTGCAAACTCATGCACTCTTTGAAGCCTGAAATGTGCTCTATGCTAGTGCATGAACACAGATGCATTTCGTATTTTGCTGTATTCAGAAATTACAGATTTATAATTACATGTTGCATTCTCAGCATTGCCGCAGGGGGCACTAATGGTTATTTTCTTCAGGTCAACAAATTATGTTGTAGTGCTCGACTGATATTGTTTTTTTTAATAAACGATGCCAATATCTTGGAAAGCAGGGGGCCGATAGCAGATATAATTAAAAACTAATTTTTATTAATATTTAAGAAACTTGAAATCATTTGACACCGGATTAAAAAAATAAAAGTGTTCATACTTATCGGCCGATATTTGGAAGTTGCCAAATATCTGCCGATATATCGGCCTTGGCAATATATATATATATATATATATCTGTCAGAAATTAATACAGTGCTACCTTGACTACAATCTATACTGCTGAACTGTTAATCGAGTTACAAATCAATGGCATTTAATTGTTAGCATGTTTATAGCTAGCTACCTGAATAGCAGAACAATTTTATGTGCACTTGTGTTTCTAGTCATACACCAAGGTGGCAAACCATAACGCTATAAAACAAAACCGTGCCCACATTATTCCACATGGTGGAAACTAAAACGGCCCCGTTCAAGTATACGGCAAACATTTCTGAAGCAAAACTCTGTCAGACTCACACCCACATTAAAGCGCAACTGTGAACCAAACCACCCACCACTAACACATGCACTTAAATACACATGCGCTCGACGAGGGAATGCCGGACCACACACATACAGATGTATCCAGCAAAGCAGACCTAAACCACAAACCCTAACCCTAACCCAGACTGTATCATAAAGACGCCTAGAATCCACTAAAAAAAAAAGTTCACTCTGTCTGGGCACAAAGAAGGTATCATGGGTATCAGAGCAATGCGGTTTGTGTGGGTGACTATCTGTGGGTTGGTCTTTATGTCTGAGCCATTGCAAACCCAGAGGACACATTAGCAAGGTAGGTGAGCTGAAGTGTGTGAGCTTGTGCGTTCGGAAAAAGGCTGGGCAAAGCAAGAACTACTGTAATGAGAACCTCCGGTCTAAAGCTCTCCTGTCTGCTGATTAGAGGCCTTCTGCAAAAAAACACCAAAACCTAAACACACAATCATGAACACGCAGAAGCATACGCAAAACATGTGCAGTGCTGCAAGCAACACAGCATGGTAGCACCGTATGGAGCAGCTTTCTTTGTTATGCAGTTCCTGCCTGGTTCACATTTCCTGCTGGACCTTACGCTGTAACCTGACCTTGGCCTAAGTGTGTTTCTCACATAGACCAGTGCCCACACACAAACACACCTCTCCCCAGCTCATCTTGCCAAATCTCTTTAGCTCTGGCTCTTTCCTGTCCTTTAATCCAACACCAATCAGACTCCAGACACAAATTACCAGAACTAAAATTAAAATCTAAGCCATGCCACATATAGCCAAGAGCTGTCTGTGCTGGTCTGT
Organism: Carassius gibelio; assembly: GCF_023724105.1. Classification (NCBI taxonomy): domain Eukaryota; kingdom Metazoa; phylum Chordata; class Actinopteri; order Cypriniformes; family Cyprinidae; genus Carassius; species Carassius gibelio. The sequence continues at coordinate 11,322,520 of NC_068392.1, read as the reverse complement.
GTGTGCCTGCCACGTTCTACCTGGAGCGGGACCAGCTCCGTGGCAGGAGTATTCTTTTGGGAAATGGCGCATCTGAAAACCCATGGGAAGGCCTCTGCTAATCTTGTTGTCTGACCTAAAGGAGGTTTGCGATTTCAGACTTCACATTGTGATCCCTCATGAAGTGCCCTTTGGGGGATAATTACAGTGCGATTGAGAAATTTAAGTCAAACTCTAAAATCACCCATTGACTTGAACTCACGGAATGTTTGACATTCAAATTATAATGCTGCCTTTGTTGTGCCAGAATGATGGTACTTACGGGATAAGCATACATTAACAATACTGACTATAATTATGAGTGGGGAAACTCTGGATTTTCTCTAAACCCTTAAATCGAGTTGGGGGGCACATCAATTTAAGCTTTCCGGCAGAAGCTGAGTGGTATTGATCATAATAGTTGTCAGTCTTGACTGTACGGTGTAGTAGACACACAATTATGAGGCATCTAATCTACATTTCCAATCACTCTCTATGGCAGCATGAGAATGAAACAAAAGCATCAATTGAACACCTAATGCATTTCTTCTGCTTTTTATTTTGTTGCACTAGATGGGATAAAGGAAATTACTAAAGACTAAAGAAAATAACAAAGTGCCCACATTGTTTAGTTCATACAGATCCAAATCACATTAAAAATATACATAGATTAACAAGCACAACTTACATGAATCATAATAATGAAGTATTTGCATACTGTACTGATTGGATCACACATAACTGAACACAAATGTAATTCATTACGTCTTGAGCAAAGTATTAAACTTCTCAGGGCTCACAAAATGTCTAAATCCCTGGTATCCTGGCAGAAATAGGATTTCTCAAAAACAAAATAAAATCGTACAAAATGATTAACATCACATTTCAGCCTTTAAACCATGTTTAAGAAAAGGGGCAAGTCAAATATCATATATTAATTTAAAACAGAAATGTATATCTTGATTTTTTTTTTTAGAAAGCACATTAGCTTCATTCACACTAAAAAAATTTTTTGCTATGTAAAATTACATTTCTAATTTTGCATTGGTCTGAACAAAAAAAGCAGACTGGCTTATTGAAAATGCAAATTCATTCTCCGCCAGTAGGTGGTGCTTTTAGAGCACCAGCGATATTGCGGTTTCTCAGGTAACGGCGATAGAAAATTTCTAAAGACATTCGGTTCCCTTCAGAGATAAATTCATTTAAAAAACACCCGCCAACTTTTAACTTAAAATTTGGAGCACCCATATTTATTCAGTGAAATCACAGCCTTTTGAAGTTTAAGTCACAATAAGCTATATCACAACTTATGTCTTTCTGTTGTCAAATTTAAAACCTCTTGAAATTATAATTAAGACTTTAAGGCCTTAAATTTGATACAACTAAATTAAAGACTTTTTAAGGACCTGTGGGAACCCTATATTTAAGATAGCCCATTGGGCAGGGCGGTGGTACATTTTGGTAGCCCAAATGGAAGACAGAATAGCCCCGGGAAGCCAGGCTGGCGATTTAACGAGCCCTGCTTATGTTGACATGCTGTAATGACAATAAAAATCCAACAAAAGAAATGGCTCCTGCTATATTTATTAATTATTTGATTAAAAACATTGTGCAGGTGTTTGGTCCTCTACACCAGGCTCAAGCCAGATTCATTGGATATCTAAGCAACAACTAACAGCAAAAAGCAAGAGCATATCAGCAATTCTTAAAAACTCATTGGAAGACCAATAGAGGGCCACATGTGTGTGGTATTATAAATTAAATTAATTTAGAAAGGTGCATAAAGTAACTGCTTCACTGATGGGAAAGATTTTAAACAAATACAGTCATAACTATCCAGGCAGATATAAGTGTAAAACTAGCAGCCATCAGCAGGGCTGAACTCAGTTTGTACAGAGGATTATATGAGCTTATTTGACTGAACTCCGAAGGCGGGAACAGAAGAGCCCTAACAATAGGAATGTGGGGACTAGGTGGATTTGCCAAAGCTGGCATGAGGAATCAAAGCTATAGCCATGTGAAGGCTTGCCAGTAATAAGGAGGGGTGTATGAGTGTGCAAAAGGGGCATGGACTACCGTATCAGAAAGGATGCCATCCCCTACCAGAAATCACACGTAGGTCATGCCGGGTCTGGCCACATTCCTCAGCCTCAGAGTACACTTCAAATTCAAACCCACAGAATCAAAGGTGCATGTGTGTAATGAGAAAGTGGTGGGTCTTTCCCATTCCAAAGCTACAGTAAGGGATTTCTGTTGAATACCAACAAAATCCTATTCCCTACTTCCATCCAATCCTGCTTATAAAAGGCCACCTTTTTGCATATTTAGTACCGTTTTGCACACTTCCCTGGAAGTTTCTTATAATCCCAAAGACCTTGATTTGCTGGTTCAGGTGCATTTATCAAAAGTTAGATCTAAACTCAGCAAGAAAATGGCCTTCCATGAGCAGAATTGGACACCTCTGGTGTAGAAGGTTGATCAGATGGAAGGCCAGCTGTTGGGGCTAAAGTCAGTCATCTTGGTCAAGCTGGTTATAGTTCGTACACGTCTTTGGGCAATCATAAAACTAGCCACTCCAAAAAAAAATAAAAGAACTGTGACAACCCTAAACACTTAAAATGTAATCTCTTTTATAGTCCTAATTGCATTGCATGGGTTGGATAAATTACAGGCTCAATCAGTCATTTTAGAGGGGGTTGTACCTGTGATACTGTGTCTGCAGGAACTGGAACTCCTCCTTTATGCGGTCCAGGGTCTCGGAGTAAGTGAGTTTCAGAGGTTGGGTTGACCCCGATGCAGCAGCGGCCGCAGCTGCTGCTGCTGCAGCTGAAGCAGAAGACCCGGGTGGTGGTTGCAAAGGTGCCTATGTGGGAAAATAAAGGAGGAGAGTTAACATCTAAAACTCAATGAAAAGCTGCTTTTAAAAATAAGATAAACTTAAAGCAAATTTCTGGCAAATGCATATAGCTGTCGGGCCTAACGCATGGACCTGGAGCTGTTAATCATTTCATTACTTATAATGAAACTTAGCTTAAAACATTGAATTATACATTCTTAAAAAAAAAAAAAATCTAACGATTCATTCAGTGCAAACATGATTTGAGGAACTCATTGCACAGAGGTCTGTGAGCAAGATAGAGTTCTGTGCACATGGCAGAAATGAAGGACACTGATGAAAGACAAGCTCCCCAGAATGAGAGAGAAAGCAATGAAAGAATGAGAGAGGGTGGGGGCTGGGGTAGTTCCACGACATAGGCTCCATTGTAAAGGGATAAAGCATTACAGACTACATTACGTGTCTATGTCACAGTGGTTGTTGCGGGTGTGCGGAGGATGGGGGATTGGGGTGAGGACCATGCTTACTGCTAAAATTAAGACATTTGTTTAAAATGAAGCATGGATTAGAAGAGGGCGCAAGAAAGAAGACCCCATCAGGGTGGGACCCCTCCAAGCTATAAATGAATTCCGCCAACTCCAGCAATTAGGAGCTTGGCCTCAGGGTAATGCAAACAGAAAGGCAGACAAAAGCCTATGTGCTGTACATTAGGATCTGTCCATCCATCTTTCCATCTTTAAACACTTCTGCTGACTAAGGTCCTCGAGCTCACGACTGCACCGCACAGGGGTCCTCGCACTTCTCACGAGAATCTCTTCTTCGGAGCTAAAAGAGGGGAAAATTGCCAAAAGAGACATGATTGATCAAATGTGAAAGTGCAAAAAGCCCCATTACTTCAATTAGCATGGAGCATTTGGTTTTGACGGTAGTCACATTTACTGCCAAAAACTTGAGTGGCTAACCGTTGGCAAAGTGTCACTGGGTGTTATGAGCATGTGTGTGACCTGCATTAACACTGTAAAACACCTTGTCTTGCCAAGAATTACTGAGAAAATGAAAACACAGTGCATGGACAGTTTAACGTTTAGGCTTGTCTTTGAGGGATAGGGACAGATGCAACTGCAAATATCAAATGGGGGGTGGAGGGTGTCTGTGGGTAAAAGGGGTCACCCTGTGTCGGGGCAGCGGGATTGGAGTACTTGGGGGGGAATGTCTATGGGGGGTTGGACCGATCTACACCGAGAGAATGGAGCCTCTCGGCCTTCGGCTCATGGGAGACATGGCGCATTGTTAGAGACTCTAACGAGCTCCTCTCTCCAGCCCTGCATTTCAATCTGCTGTCCAGATCCCCAGGCTCTCACAGCTCCAGCCTAGCAGGGAGCACACACACACTACAATTACTCCTCACGGGCCAAAGAAAAGAGTCTGGAGAACAAGAGGAGGAAGGCCATTTGACGGAGGGAGGGGGGAGGAAGGGGGAATGACACTTGGCTCTACTCCCTTCTTCCTCTTTATCTTCTCTCTCTACCCCACCCAGCCTCTCACTCTGATATTCACCTCTTTTTATTGAATTTTGCGTACAGGTGCTAAGAGACTTCCGGAAGAAAGAAAAAGGGATTGACAAAGAGAGCAGGCCTTTTCTGAAAGGCTGGCTCTTTGAGACCAAAGAGCCAGTTGCAAGGAGCTTCTTGGAGACTGAATGTTCATTAATAAGACATTGAAGTTTCAGAAACCACAGAGTGTCACCACCTCTCGGAGGCCGTTATTGTGGTTCTTTCTATGTATCAAGTTTCAATATGACAGCCATTTTGATTCAATGCTCTTATAACCTGGCTCTCAGACTAAATCGCCTTGTAAATCCTCAGTGCAAGTTTCCTTGATGGTGGTCACAATAAATAGTCCACTTGACCTCGTCAACAAGATTTAAACCTGGCATGGACCTGGCATAATTAGCATTGTGGTCCACCCTTGTTGAAAGTCACAGACCCAGTAATCTGTATTACTGCAAAACTCCGAACACCCAAACTGATTGGACTGGTTAACTCTTATCCATCCAGATGGGTCAAAACAAAAATGGCATCTTGAGGCAGTAACGACTGCAATCATGTTAAACAAAAATCTCACACTTTTAGACTTAAAATAGTGAAGAATCACAAACAAGTTCTCACATGACCCTTGGTTAGGAACGGGTCAGGATAAAGATGCAGTCTGCTGGAAATTATAGCTTGAGCTGTCTCGATACTATGAAAAGCCCAGTGTATAGATTATAGGTATGTCCAAGTCCATTTCTTTACCACACTCACAATGCGTTTTTTGTAAAGTGTGTTTGCATGCAACGTTTTCATTTCTTTTTTTCTAATTACATGTTGTGTTGCATCAAACCATAATGATCACCCAAATCCCCCTACCCACCCACTTACTGAGACTCTAAATGAAGAATAAGCTGCAAAACACTACAAACAATCATACACACAGAGAAAAATACTGCGCCTATGTCCACTGAGCTGTCCAAACCACAGCGTCTTTCATTCTTCCAGAGGTCTGGCTGAGGGGCCTACAAGACTCCCACATGACCTACATCTGAGAATTGCTACACAGCCTGTGAAATGCTGCGGCCGGCCATGATGACTGACATCCCAAAACCTGTCAACACAGTGGCCTAACCTTTGATAAAGCCATTTCTGTTTTCACACACAAATCACTTGGAAAAAACAGACCACATGCTTGGTGTTTCCATTCCCAGAGAATAGCTACAGGGCCCAATTTGGAATTCTCCAAACTTTCTAACTCTTCACTGAGATCACTGCTTAAATTATAACTATTCTTTAAAAACAGCTGTATATTCTCTTTAGGTGTCTTCTCATGGAAGCCTCTGAGAACCAGCAAGCCTGCTAATTATACAACGTTTTTCCTTTTCAATTTTTAAAAATTAAGCTTTCACATAAACATCTACCCTAGAAAACGGATTCGAGAGGACTGAGGCTAAAATAATTGGAATGTACCTTCTGTATCTTGAAGAAGAACCTCTTTTTAGGTGTACACACAAATCCAAAGAACCAGGCAATGCTTTCTCCAGCAACGTTTGAAATTCAGGCATTGCATATCTTTCGACTACAGTGTCAACAACCTGGCAGGCATTTGCATTTTAAAGAACCTCCCCGGGAATCTGACCTAGGTGCGGCCTTGTTTCATTGATTCTGTACTCTACGGCAACATGGAGCTTTAAGGAATGCCCGAGCAATCCCTTATTAAGACAGGGGAGGGGATGTGGGGAGTAGTGTGGTGCCAGGCACCTGTTTCATTAACATCACACATCTTTTCTCTACCCTCTCCGCAAGCTCGTTATTCAAATTTCCCCGCTGTCAGGATACATTAGCGGCACCGCGACGTTGGCTTGTCAGCTGTGGTAATTGCTCTAGGTGCTTCCTTTTTGAGGTAACCCGCAGCCTGTTTGTTCTTTCGGTTATAAGGAATTCCATGCTTATTCCCAATGACTTTTGCAAACTGAGGGTGCCAAGGCATGTGCCATGGCCAGAATGGGGCATGCCTTAATTTCTCTTGGATTCCTCTGGATACAGAAGGCTGGAAGTAATGGGAACAGTGTCAGGCAGGAATACTGAGAAACACCTTAAATAGAAAGGACAGTGATGACTCCTCTGTTGGAGAGGTCTTAGCTGGAGCAGATCTCTCCAGAAACCAGAATTAGGACCAATCAGCAGGTATCAACAGCCAATTTGTAGGAACTGCCAACTGCTTCAACCAATTTATCACTTGATAGTGATAATCAATGTAAAAGTAGTAGCTGATTGTGAAATTTGAAGTCTCACACGTAAACAATCCAGTTTTTGGTTTGCATTACTAAAAAAGCAATATAAATACAGATGCAAATCATTTTCTCTGTTTATCTGAATACAAAAACCTTATTTAATTCTATAAAATATAGGTATGATGCTCTCTAAGCCTAAAGTTAAACTTTGAACAGCAACCACTCACTCTCCAATTCAGTGTTAAAAGCACTTTGAAAGGAAAAAACTAATGGACTCAATAGCATGAAAAATTTTGTCTTTGTCCCTCTTCAGATTATTTTTAATATAGATACTTACAGATTATCTCTAAAAACTTAAAACTATGATTTGGGCTCAAGAAGATCTCTTTACTTATTAAGATGACAAAACATGGCTGCATCACATCCCAACCAACTCTTCATGTTTCAGGCTGTTCAAGGTGAGTGGAAAGAGACCGTATTCAGAAGTAGCTGTGTTCCCTGGAAAAACAGGTTGGACCAATCAATCATCCTGGTCACTGCAGAACAACATCTGAAACGGGTGGAAAACCTAAATACTTCACCTATATATCTCCTTCAGATCACGAAATTGCACACCCCAGTGGAATCTAATTTTCATCCCTTGGGAAATGAATGTCCAAGCATTCATAGGGAAGGTTGGGGTGCTGGGGGAAGGGTGTATGGAAACTGTAGGGAAACCTCAGGAAGGAGTCTAATATACATAGCTTGATTCAATCAGTTCAGTGTCTTATAATAATAACTAACATTAATTAAATAGCAGACGACCAATATGGGTTTTTCAACAGCAAATCATATCAATACGATAATCAGAGACCTGGGTGACCAACATCATGCCCGATATATCTGTGATACAGGCACATATAAATGTTAATTATTATAGCAATTGAGATTTACACATGTACACTGAAACCAAATGTTTTTCCCCCAATATTTTCTTTATATCACATTCTGTACTATGTATTGACAGGACGTTTGAACTATTCTGATGCAACAGAGATCTAGCGCGTATATAAATCGAACAAGCAATGCAATTATCGGCCGATTAACCTCAATTTATCCAAACAACAGCAGATATATCGGTTGAAATGTCACTAATAAAAAAATCTCAGCTAGCTTTTTTTAAAGAGATTTTACATGCCTTATGATAAAAGCAACAAACAAAAATCGCATGAGTAAATTAAATGTATGAAAGGTGGAAAAAAAAAAGTGTGTCACTCTTGAAACTTCAAGTGCATTACCAGAAATACAGTGATCTCTCTACCAGCTCAAATGGGGTACAACAACAATAACATAAAAGGGAAGTAGTATCCTTTAAGAACACTTATAGCATTGGTAACCTCGAATATCTCGGATAGCCTCATTTAAAAGCACATTTTAGCGTGGCTCGATTTGATCTAATCATGCCTTGATGAGTAGTAGCCCACTCACTACTCGGCCAACAACAGTTTCACAATCCATGTGAACGTTTACCCCAAATGATGAGACAAAGGGAACAAACACACTTTGTTTTAGCATATGTATGAAACATACAAAAGCGCATTGCGCACCAAGCAGACGGTCATTTCGCGGAGTAGTAAGGTAACTTACCGGAGGTCGACTTTGGGGAAACATGATAAATAACGGGTTTGTTGCGGTTTGAGGGGGTTGCGTTTCGGTGTTGCCTAAAGAAGAGTGTTGTTTCAGAAGAGTCTGCGCCTTTCTGTGGGTCTCAGAAGCACATTTGGCCCTGTTTCGGTGGCGCCAGGCTCGGCTCGTGCATTCCTCGCTCAAGACTGCCTTTGTTCTGCTTATATCGAGCGATATAAGATGCGCTCAGTCCGGTATCAAGTCCCTCAATACGACGCACCTCGAAATATCCGAATGCACGCGCTCGGCCTTCAGAGCTCCCCCGCCCTTGACGCGGTTTACCGATGAAAAATATTAAAGAAACCAAGTGGATGGCCAGCTATCGTGCTCCCGAGACACGACACTCCACGCAGCTGCAGGCGGCTTCTTTTGTCTGCTTCTCTCTCCTTCCTCATCCGCTCCTTCCTTTCGTATCCTCAGCTGTTCTTCAATGGGACATGCGAGTTGTTTTCTTCAAAAGAAACGCATGCCCCCCTGTGCAAAAAGAGAAGGGGTTTGGCTTGTGGTAACCAGAAGCAAAGAGTTCAATTCTCAAGTTTCACTCATTTCAGGCTGCTGTGGGAGCAGGAACCCATAAGACGGGTGGATCTGTTCTGTACTGTATTTGGTTATATTGATCAGTGACAGAATAAAGATGCGTTGGTTTAATTAAAAGGAGAAATCGTTTATGAATGAGTTCGTGGCAAGTCAATAGAAATGTGGTCTCCCTGTTTGTTGGTTTTTAATAGGCTAAATGTTAGAAAAACTTTAATGACTCCAAATGATTTTAATGACTCCAAAAATGCTCAGTTTTGTTAGGCTGCTCTCAAGGAAAAGCACTACAATACATGGTGTGTACACAGCCTAATCATGTTTTGGAGGAAATAATATTGAAATTAAGATGTCTTGTGGTTACCCCTATTAAAATGAACAAACCGTTTGTTTTTATAGTATAGTCTATGAAATTTTTGATATTTTATGGCTTTAACACATATCATGTCTTAACAAAATGGCTACCTGAATCTATCTTAGTCACACACAGTTTTTCAAATATTAGCAAAAGTAGTTTGTTTCAGTGCTCCTTTACTACTTATGTCAATATTTAAACTTTATAATGAGACTTTAATTAATTTTGATGGACTCTGGACAGATGCGCACAGGTCCACATCAATAAAATAAAATAATTATATATATATATATATATATATATATATATATATATATATATATATATATATATGTTTACCAAATGTTTAAAAGTTATATTTTGTGATGTAGTTTTAAATATAGCACCCCGCCTCTGTCGGCTGTTCACACGTTCTCTTCACATTGTCTTATTTTATGCACAGGACTTCGATTGAAAAATAAGGGTGCAGCTAACTGTACAATGATTGAATGAAATCTCCACGTGGGGTTTGACCCAGCCACAGTCAACGCTGTCTGCTTTAGCCAATCAACGCCGAGAGAGCCCCACGTGGGGAGCGCTGACCGCGCGCTGATTGGTGCGTGTCACTATTATAGAACCCCAAACGTCAGTCAGGCGCTCAGAGCGACCAAGAAAACCGTTTAACTCTTTCGGTGCGCAAATTCAAAATCCTTTTGTGATGTAAAGTTTTTTTTCTCTCTCTTTCTCCTCTCTTTTTTTTATTATTTTAAATCGCTTTGCATTGAAAATGACCACAATGAAATCCCACGGCTAGTGGTTTAAAACGAGGGCCTATTTCCTATGTAAATCACTTTTTGTTTAGACCACCAGTCTCTCCATCCGTTTATGAAATATCTTGATTCTGAAGATTCCTGAGATTGTTAGTCCGGCATTAATTTTTTGATCTTTGATCTCCAAGACACATGAAACACTGCTTCGCTATAAAGATAATATGCTCCGGAGGCCAATAGGAATCAGTGTAGGACCTATATCAAATATCTTGTGTGTGCGTGTGTGTGTGTGTGTGTGTGTGTGTGTGTGGGTGTATGTGTGTGTGTTTGTGTTGCTCTGGGTCAGGGAATACAGCTTAATAAGCTTACAAAGACATTATCACTGAGGAATATCTTGGATAAATAGAATTTGCTTTTTTGACAAAACAGTATGAACGTCATGACATAAATAATATAATACATAAACTCTCTTTTGGTGTAAAGAAATGCAAAACGGCAGGAGACATGTATTAGTATTCCAGTGGCGTGACCCCTTTAGCTGGGCTCATAATTAGAGAGGCAGATATTGAAAAAGCAATTTTCCCACTGTAGAAATCACTACCTGGCAGCAGTGTGGCTGAAAAACAGAAAGAAAGGGATGCGGAGGAGGAGAGAAAATAGAGGGAGGGAGGAGTGTAGAGGGATCTGCTTAATAGAGAGATACAGATTTAGAGGATGTATAGGGACTGCAGGGGTGGTGGTTGGGGGGGGGGTCATTATTGCCATTTTTCTCATTAATTTTAATGCACAGAGCAGGTCTCCTGGCCACTGCAGTCCATATTGGAAACGGTCATAAACGAGTCACATATAAGAATCATGGTGTAGGATGTCTGATATATGTTGTTTGGTGTTTGTGTGTGTGTGTTTTATCAGTGAGAGAAAAAAAGAGCATTTTAAAGCGCAGAATTCACAAACATTTAACAAGCAATGGTCAATATCTCTATTTTTCAGATCAGACGAGAGGAGCTTTCCAATTGAGCCAAGAAAACTGAACAAAACACATTTTTATCCCCTACAGTGATTGACATTATTTATTCCACAGTCGTCCCTCGCAAGTACCAAACTTGATCAATGGTCTTCCCCTGTAATTCACTTTCACATGCAGCCCACACAATATTGCAACAACATCGATATGAGTATTTTGAAAGCTGAACAGGAAAAAAGGCCAACATGTTTCTGCTTCGTTACTAAGAAAATATGCTTTTAACATTCAGAGTTGGCAGTAGGGAGAATATTTAACACACACACACACACACACACACATATATAATAAAAAAAAATTAAGGTAAAAAATAGTTTTTTTTTTTGAGTTTCAAAGTGAAATATCTGATAAGACACATGTTGAGACATCAGTCACAAGCGTCTTCAAGGGCACTCTTTATGACATCATTCCCTGTTTTATAATTCATAATATTTTAAAAGGCTTTTTTCATCATTAATGGACAATTAAATCACCATGTTGTTTTTTTACATTTTATTTATATATTTGAATTAAATATACCTACATATATTAAATGTTATAATTGTATATATTTTCTAATGTTGTATATATAAAACATACAGTTTCCATGGTGGATATAGAGTTTCAGGCAGCTTGAGTGCAAACATACCTGCACACATATATCAAACTGACAGAGGTGTCTTCACATTCTCCAATTACAGGTCTATATTTAGAGCAGAAATGTTCACTTATTCAGTGGCGTAGAGATCATTTATTTGCATTTGTGTTGGTACTTTTCTCTTGGTGTGACACTTGTAGTAACCTACTTGACTGTCTGCTTAAGTAATTGTTGCAATACATGCACTTAAAAGATGTGACCTTGCTAAGGAAACACTTAATATCAATGATGCAAACTCCACTTTTGGATGAACTCGACATCCAAAAGACTAAAGAAAGAAAAGGAGACGTAAGTAACCAGTCTGCCAGAATTAAGCACTGATGAAACTAATGGATGAATGGAAATGAGGGTCTGCGGGAGGCATGTGAGTATGTTGCCTGGCCAGTATGGAGGCGACTGACACCCAGACAAGGCTATGCTGTTGTCATGATCCCCTCTACACACACACACACAAACACACACCCCTCACAGACAAGCCCCATGTCAGCACAGAGACGGCAGGCTGATTTATTGGATTCTCCTCCCCTGGGAACCCCCCTCCCATCCTCAAACTCTCCCCCATCCATCCATCCCTCCTCCTCTTTCCTGCTTTCCCCCAGGGGGCAGAGAAGGGGTAATGACCCACATCAGCATCCAAACACACACACACACACACACACACACTGTCGTTGAAGCACATTTGCACCCTTCACAGGAGAGTAACCCTCAAAACACAGGAACCAGAAATTCCACCGCACTAATTATTCAAAGTATAATTAAAATGATTCATACAGACAAAAATGATGCTTCAACCTGGAACCAAGACAATGTATTTGCATATCTAGAGATATGTCTCTATAATCATAGATGTGTATCAATTATTCTCTTGGCTGCCTAGCAGTACTTTCTTTATTTGAACAAATTCATATCCAGTGTTATATTGACAAGAGAAAATACAAAATAGATTTGATTGTTATTATTATAATTGTATTTCTGGCATTTAAATGAGCCAGCTGTGTGAGGACATTTTCCTAAAACTGTCTTAATCACATATTACTAGTAAAGCAAGATCCTATGCTATGAAGCTTTTTAATTTATTTGTATTGAATTAAAACAAGGCTTAATTTGTAGTGTCATTGTTGCAAATTGTAACTGTCCTAATTTGCTTCTTATAAAGATTGCAATTGCTGAAATAATAATTATAATAATAATGACTACACACATCAAATGTATTACGAGCTCCGGCTGCCCCCTTCAGTTCAATCGCGGTATTGCAAAAGTGAGGCCGTCAGATTACTATTAAAATTCACGGAAGATGCGTTAAAGTGTGGAAAACATGTTGACCGTGGACGTAATCGCAAGCTTCACATGTCGCTTTCTAATTTTCAAACAGATTTGTGATTTTCATGGTTGGTACGTCTCCATCATCATCATCATCCGCAGCTATCAAGTAACGTTATTCACTTTAGCTTAGCTCGTGGATCTCGCGGTGTTTTGTTGTCGTTGTTTTGCTAATTATAGTTAAATCACTTTAATAGTAAGACAAAAAGATACATTTCGTACTTTAAAAAAGAAAAACCAACACTTACGTTACATGCCACTCAAAGTTGGGAAGACACGACAAGACGTTATCTTAACATACAGGCTATTTCTGTTATGTAACGTTAACTATGTTTTATAGATTATCGTTACAAATGTATACATCAATCTTAAGTGATTTGATATTCAATGGCAATTGTTTTGCTTTCAAATATTAGGCTGTGACGCAGACTGTAGTGCACCTGGTTCTATGGTGTAATGGTTAGCACTCTGGACTTTGAATCCAGCGATCCGAGTTCAAATCTCGGTAGAACCTAGCTTTTATTTTCTTTTAAGCATCGCGAATAGTAACATGCAGAAAACGAGTAGAACTCGACGAAGATTAATTTGATGGCTATATTTACTTAGCATACTTAACTGTGATTTTTTTAATAATAATTTTAAACCAATCGTTTCGTAAATTAAACAGTAAATATTATTACATTATAAATATTTAAAATGTTGTATGCTACACGTTGACAGTCTCACGCGAGTCGTGTCCAGATATCATTTCAGGAATGAATACAGTTGTATTCATGTATAAATTGAATTTTTAATCGACGTTAATCGAGTACAAAAATCATGAATTTTGATCGCCTGAACACAGAACCTTTGAGGAATAACGCCTTGATAATGCAATGAATTAAAGCGCCAAAGTAGAGTTTTCAGGGGTTTAGTCATATCGAGGTGTTACACTTCAAATGTCCAGGAGGAGTCAGTATATCACATATTACATAAGTGTGGGAAAATGTCTATGATTTGAGTTTATAATTTTACTGCTACTTTAATAAGGAGATCGTATAGGATTTAATTAATTACTTAATGTTTTTGTATAAAACATTTTTACTTTGGTTTTAAAAAATAAAATAAAAATGAAATCATAAATCATTTAAACCTTCGGGACATATGCAGATTCACCCAAATAATGTTTTGTCAGATTTAGCGTACTTCTGGTAGAAACACGAGTCTTTAACACCAAGCATTAACGTTTTGGATCTTAAAATACTCAAATTGTCTCCTCTGTCCAGCCATTGCACATTGATAGCAACACTGAGATAAAAATAAATAAATAAATAATCACCATAACACCATAATTTTTATATTAAAGCCTAGAATATTACAACATAATTATTGTAAATTTTTCTTTAATTTAGTGCAAAATTTTGTCACTGCGATATTTTATTGTCACTTTCATATCAACTGCAATTTATGTTGTATACCTAAGTTCACTGTTATCCCACCGTTCACTATTGTGACCATCAACACGTTTACTCATTCTGACCACACTTAAATAAATATATGTGAATGCATATATTAATACTAAACACCCTAAAGATCATGTGTACCAAAAATCTTTGTCATACATTTATCTTAAGACACATTTTGTAGCCTTTAGCTTTGGAGCTTTGATGCAGCCTTCATCTTCTCAAGGTGCAAACAGGAAATAAGCTGCTCTGGTCATGTGACAATTTGCACTAATCATGTGAGAGTGCACATATTGCTTGAGACCCTTTATTTTTTTCCATATTTGCAGGAAGTACACTAAAACGTAAGTCAGCTTTATAAAAATAAAACCTTTTTTACGGTCACTATTGTGATCGGTGGGATTAAACGGGTTAATAATCATCTAATAAAAGCAATTTTAAAAATACCTTGAACTTTTAAATATAACTAAATTTGGAAACATTTTGGCTTTTGGCTAGTCAAAGAACTGTTTAATTTCTCCCTTTTTACACGACTGTCGACCACTCACTCACAAACCTGTTATGATTCCTCAGAGAGCCGCAGAGAACAGCAGCAACAGTGAGCGAGTATAAATATATAAACCCATCCAGGCGGTGGTGGGGATGGCAGGGAGCCAGGCTTCACTGAAACCCTGGGCTGGAAGAAGTGCAGAATTGTCTCTCTGGGCCTCCAGCTCTGTGCTTTTCAAAATGAACAGAAGTCAGATGGCAGATCCCTTCTGGATTATTTACTTTTGCCAGGCTACATGCCACATACACCTTCCATTTTTCCTAAATAAAGGGGGGCTTTTTGGCCAATAATTGTCCAATAATGAACTCGGCTTAAATAGCTGAAAACACAGTAATGTGACAGCAGACCTTAAATTATCCCCAAAGGAATAAAGGTGCTAAATAAAGCCCAATCTTGCATAAGCTGAGAGGAATCAGATGGAAACCCACAAAATAACAACTTACATTTGATGTAAAAGCAACACAACATGCTAGAGTAGGAAGAGTATTTTCCCTTAAATGTTTAGGAACACAAGGGTAAGATGGACACTTTGTTACCATCTTGACCAGTGGTTTAAATAACCGTGTTATAACACAAACAAAGAGCTGAGCGTGTAACTACAGACTGGTCACTCACATCCACCTTATCAGTGCAAAATCTATTTTAATTTTATAATATATAATGTGAGCAAGAGTTAATTATATGAATTCGGCTTATTAAATACTTATATAAAATTACACAATTTTATTAGCAATTTAACATTAGAATATGGTTATTCTAAAGTGCATTTTTCCTCAGCTTCTTCGCCTTGATCTGGCAGTAGCTATGTTTCCATTTCAAGTTGAAAATTGAACTTATGCACACTAACTGGAATATCACTTAAAACATTTGCAAACAAAGCACCATTTCCATCCAATGAGTCGAAGAAAACAAAATTGTCACTTCCTGATAAACTGACACTAAATATCACCAAGAAAAGTAGGAGAAACCACTGAATATAATAATCTTCATATATAATAATAATGATTGCACCTCAGAGTGACTTTACGAAACAATAAGTGTGGTCATTGCTTTCGGAGGTGGATGTCATGCAAGACTGTTCTGGGAGGCAATAATACAGAAATACTTTGGCGACAGACTTTGCTCAGGCATTTCAGAATGACCATAACAACATTTCAGATGCTGTGCAATAAAATCAGTCCACTGTTTAGTCAGGTTATGCCGTTCCATAACGCAAAGTGAATTTTTTCATGTGCATGGAGAAATGTATTCCGTAAATGCATTTCTATCTCCCTTTATTCACATGAACTCTTTTTCGCACACATCAAAAACCACCTCAAGCGAGCTTAAAAACCTTTGCAAATTAAGGGATTTATATTCAAAATGTCCATCACTCGTTTCTGTTGTGGTATTTCAGAATGCGGATAAACACAGGGTGATGGAAACATTGCTATTGTGATTGGTGGATTATTATTGGACTTTTGAGATTAACTCTCGAAAGAAAGCTGATTTACTTATTTTGAGAATCTCATTTTGTAGTCATGGCTGTGGCTAAATAAATGGTCAACATTAAATTCATGTCTACTGCAGTGCTGGACTGACAGTAAAGCACCCAAAAGATCATGGCCAAAGTAAACCTTGCTTGCAAACCAAATAAGATCAAATGTTTTTGACATCCACTTCTGGCTGACATGTCCTTTTCGGTATGTAAAACTAAAGTTTACATGCAGATTGACATCATCCCTACATTAACAATATTATTGAAGTAGTACTTCTGGATTAAAATATGCTAACTGGATATGCAAACATTTAATGTACAGTGCTGATGTTTTGCAGTAGAATGCACATGTAATCAAAATCCATTTTACCATATTTATACTTTAGGTAGTAATATCTAAAACACACACACACACACACACACATATATATATATAGCATTGCAGTACTCAACCAAAAATAGATTAATATTACAAATATTTAATAGGAATTAGGACAAATGTAAACAATTCAAAAGTTCAATGAATCCAGCTTTTTTAAAATGCAATAATTTGAAATACAAAGAAGCATAGCAGGCTTGCAGATGCTGTAGTGGTATCTCACGTTTAAATTTTAAACATACGGGAACAAAAAAAAAAAAGATTATTTACTATTTGCAGTTCAGATATAATTACTTAGGCACATAATATTAGAAATGCAGAAACATTAAGTGATTTCTGAAATTTGTAACTACAGAATGTTGAGTTCAGTTTGGTTCTTCAAATGATATGAGAAAAGCAAGCCATTATTTACACAACACTAACATTCACAATTCAAATAAGATTATACATGCCGTACATAACTTTATATAAAACCTGGTTCAATATATATATATTAAAAAAAAAATCTGGCCCCTCAACATCCTCTGCAAATCATTTGAATTAAAATAAATTGATTAAATATGTATAAAAAGTTCTCTCTCATTCAAAGGAAAGAAAGAGATCGTAAAGCTTTTTTCCAAGGAGGACCATTGTGAGCATGTGCAGTTTCGCTCCGCCCCCTCCCATTAGTCCAGTGGTTTGTGGGAGATGTAGTGTTCGGCCTCATTTCTTTCACACAGTTCCAGAAAAGCCTATATGGTTATTCTGCTCTGCCTCACTTGAATGTAAGCTTGGTTTCCGCTCCTCATTTTCCGCTGTCTCTGGACTTGAGCACTGAGGAAAAGTACGAACCTTGAAGGAATTTGAAACGTATCGCACCTGTAAGAGACAATGACTGTTAGCAGTTATGCAATAATAACATCCCAATGTTACATTTATTGACACTTTTATCATAAAAGGGGTAAATATCCCTTTTAAAATGAAAAAAGGGTTAACTTACAGTGAGAATTGCAATGAGCGCCCCCTGGAGGAGCCCCACCAGCACATCGCTCCAGTGGTGTTTATAATCGGACACACGAGTGTAACCTACATACACAGCAAAGGCCACCAGGAAGAACTGGATAGTGGGCCTCAGGAGACGAGCCCATTTTGCATTCAATCTGGCCTGAACATAGAACTGGTGAGAGAAAAGAGGAATTTTATTATCTGTCTTAGAGGTGCGTGATAAATATCGTCCGATAATTAATGCGCATCTCGTCAGTAGTTCGTCACGTCTCACGTCTCTTCACGTTCATTATCAGCATTTATTTCAACAGCTTGTCAGTTAACAACGGCTCTGTGTAGTAACAGCTGCTTAATGTGAAATCACGCACCTGATCGAATTTACCGCTGATTAGAGAACCGGCTTTACTGACGAGATGCGCATTAATTAATCGGACGATATTTATCGGACGATATTTATCGCGCACTCCTAATCTGTCTAAAAGCATTTAAGTTTTGTATGTTTGCTTTGTAATTAATCAGGAACCTGTACTGGGGATGATGCAGAACCTGACTCGAGACTCTAGACCTGACAGAGATTAGTTTTTATTGTTTTCTTCTCAGACAGCTTTAAATTAGTAACTGTTAGTTTGCAAGCCCCACAATAAAATGATTATTTTAAATACCTGCAAAATTTTTTACTCGTACACCATATATTCTTCATTGTTTATGATTTATGTCATATCTATAACATGTTCCATGTGCTTCAAAAAACAATTGCTCCTTAATAAGCTTTAACGCAAAATTTCAATCGGCAAAAAGGTCCACGGTCAAATGTAGCTCACAAAAAAGGTTACTTTCAAACCAAGCCACTTTCTGTTAGTCAATGTAGAATGAATTTGAATGACCAGTTTGAACTATGCAAAATCTTTGTGAGGAAATCTTTCATGTTGGAAATTCCCAATCGCGTGGATTCCTATCGAATAACTAGATTTTGCCTTAAATTTTTTAATACCAGCAAACGTCAGTTAAATGTCACATTTAATGCCTATATTGACATCAATTACAACCGCACAATTAATGACTATTTTCAAACAGGTTTCCCGAACACTTTTTTCCCCCCATCTACCACTGGTCACAAAAACAGATAATCCCACCCCTAGACTTTTGTTATATGTGTAATGTTTAGAGGGTTAGCATTTAGCTGGAATAGCACTCACCGCTAGAAACAGCATGCAGTACATCCCGAAGGAGGAGTGACCAGAATAGAAGGACAACCTACAAGTCACACAGTTTCAAAAGAAATTCACTGAAATCAAGCCATTAAAAAGATTTATTATAAGAAGCATACCGGGCTTCAGTTACTGCACTTGGGATGCCAGTGCAGTTGATCGAGGCCACGTATCCTTTGCAGACTCTGGGAGCACAAACGGTTAAGAAATATGGGCGTGGTCGCCCAATGGTGTACTTGGCCAAGTCTGTCAGTGATTGGCTGACAGCTCCCCCAAACAGGAAGGCACCCAGCACCTTATATATGGCTGACACATATTGATTAAAAGTGGAGTTGGAGTGAATTTTTTTGCTGTACACCAGATATGCTTCACCTGACGATATCTAGAGGAAAAGAGGGAAATAAAAATATTAAGAAATATGGATTTCCGTAGCTTGCAACAAATATTAAATCAGTTAAGTTAGTTGTAAATATGTAAAACAATTCCATGAGCACATAACGGCGTGTTGTTGTGCATAATAAAACCCTCTGCTGTGCAGAGTCATGAATGGACACTTTGTTGAGAATCAGCGCGTGACTCATGGGATGATGAGATCATGGAAGGGATGATGGAGATCAATGAACGAGGGACTCACGATGATGATAGTGCAGGTGATGGTGACTACAGCCAGTGTCACGTTGGTGATGGTGTCTTGTTTTACAGGGTAACTAATGCTCTCGTCCTGGCAGTAGATGCCTCGCTTGTATGGCTGGGACGTAATATTCATTATCACAAAGGGCAGAGAAGCTACAGGAAAGAGAAGACGAGACAAGAGATAAACAAATAAATTAATAAAGCAATTTAAAGCGATAATGCTTAAATAAGAAGTTTTTGTCTTACATGGAGAATATATAGGCTGAATATCCTGAAGCCTGGCTGGGTCATATTTTCAATAAAATTAAATTTAGCATTTTTTTTCAACCATTTCTAATTACCTTGAATTCAAAACAACAACAAAATTTTGTAACATTATGGATTTTTGACAATTAGCTGAAAGTGCATCATAAATAAAGTTATGGTCTCTCAAAAGAAAGAGTTGACTCAGAACTTCTAAAACAAGTCGTTTAAAATTTGAATTCCATTTCCGTGAAATTCACACCACAGGTTACCATATTTGCCTATGTTCTTCATGGACATCCCGCAAAAACTAGAACGCTGTAGCGCGATCGTGTGGATAACATGTTGACAAGGCGCAGTGAAAGTAAATTCAGTATATTTTCACTTCCAAAGGATGAGACTGTAAAGAATTAGTGGATAAAGTTCTTCTTTACTACGGTAGCACAGCAGTACAATCCCAAACTTTTGCAGTGTTCGTATCATTTCACTGACGACTTCAACACAGGATTCATAAAACTGGTTTTCTTTGAAAGATGGCTCAGTGCCTGGTTTGTTTAGACCAGCTTGATCCTCTGATAACTGCTGCTGTAATGTTCTGTCAAGCACACAAAACATGTAGTTGTGTTGTGTAGGTCTCCAGCTACCTCACGTTATAGCTCTGATCAGCTACTATTGTCTAGAAAAGTGTTGATTAATATACAATGTCTGTTGTTTTTAGTTCTTGGAGTCATGATAAAGGATGGAGCAATACATTTGGTTAGTTGTTCTTTGAATAGGTTATCTCTGTTTTGGAGGAATGAGCATTGTTAAATTATTTCACATTGCACCATTACTTTAAGTTAAGGGTATACAATTTTATCAGTTGTTTATTGTTCATTCAGCAACACAGGCCTATTACTGTTATGGTTTTCATTAATAAACATTGCTAAATAGATGATAACTTTGTTTAGTGCCCTTATGAATGTTGTTGGCACGACTTTGTGAAAATGTAACTACAGTATGGCATAGACGTAACATACTTGTTCTACAGATCTCTGCACTATTGTTATATGCTACTGTTTTGATAGCGATGATAACCTTTATGACAGATAATATCATATGGGTTGTTTTTGCCTTTTGCATTACCGTATGTGGTTATAACATGTATGGGAATAACAGCAAAAACATGTCCGTGGGCTCTGTTGATTACTATCAGTTTAAGTTCTGGCAGTGTTGCCCGATATTGCTATGAAAACAATTAAAAATATCTTTCCACCTGTAGTCACTAATGGCCAACAAACACGGTTTAGTCTGTTTTTAGGAAGGCTACAACTTTTGTGTTCATAATATGGTTTCAAAAACAATTAAATATTGAAATTTAAACTTCATTTGGTTGGTTTTATGTAGTTAAAGTTAACTAAGAAAATAAATGGGTTTGAATCAGATTCAGGCCGATTTTGCACACCGAGTGCACTGACTGTCAACTTACCACAAACTCGGGGCTAACTGAGCCAGCATAAATCTATATTATATACCAATAAACTACACATTTTTAGATTTAGATGATTTAGATTACTAGTATAAAGACAAGTGATCATAATGGGAAATATACGTAACTACAAGAATGCACCTTCTGGCTTTCTGGAGCTTTGTATTCATGTTTGCAATGTTGAACTGCCTTGCCTTTAGCAGCCTCCCTTGCTCTTTCTCTCTCTGTCTTTTTTGTGAATGCATTTGTTTGTTTGTTTTTGGACATGGAAGCGGTGACAATTTATCGTACTTATCGTATCGTAAGAGCCACATGGAATTTTATCCCACGCCATCTTTACCCAAAGCACGTTGCGAGCCATATCATGAACATGAGCGTACACATCCTTTCAACAATGCCTTGGTTGGTGAACTGATGTGGCTGGAGATGCACATGTCTGAATGTAGCCACAGCATGATCCTTTTATGAATGGAAAATTTTCTTGGGACATTCAGAGATGTTACAAAATCATTTGGCAACCATGTTATCCTAATCCACAGCAACTGAAGAGAACAGAGCAATGCTACTTCCTGTAAATCCATTTGCTGTTGATAAAGTGGGTGCATAAAAGAATAGTGTTGTCGTAAGTTTGCGCATCTTTACTGCCACAAAATAATCTCCCGTTTGAAAGGGTTCTATAGAATTTGTAGATATTTTAGATATGCTATGAATGCAAAGGACCTACAGAGATTATCAGAAAGATACTACACGAGCAGGAAAACATAGTCCAAAATGTTACATTTAATGGTGGATCTTCTGGTTGACTCAAATCCAGAACTGCTCAACTGTCATTTATACCACTGTGTTATTACAATGTAAAAGAGGATCTGAGAGACAGATAGTCAGTTCTGTCACATGTTTAACTCTAGGCTTAATATGAAGGAACTGCTTTCACAAAGGCACTTTTCATATTTAAATTTCTTCAATATGATCCTACTAGGGCCTTTTAAAATACACAAAAGAAATTTTAATCTGTCAATAAAGAGCTCATAAATAATCACATAATATACTACTAAAACATTTTTATAGAGCCCCATTGACACAAGAATGTGGCCCAAACTTGCACCTAACAAAACACAAAAAACAACACAAATGTTGGATTTCCTTCAAAACTAAACATTTTAGTGTTTACAAGGATGTATTTTTTGTTTGGTGGTTTTGAAACAAAAATTAGATGTTTAAAAAAAAAAAAAGATCTGTTGATTAAATGCATAAGCAGCAGACTAACTGATGAATGAAATCATGCAGAACACTGACGAAAATGCACAAGAAGAATAGTTTTTCCACATTCATCTTCTGTTGTCAGTTTATAGGGAGAGAGAGAATAAGAGTTTATTTACCACTTTAAATTTACATTTAATTTATTTTAAAAGTTTTGGCACTAGAGACTTGGAAACTTAAATTATTGAAAAATAAGTTGAAATGCAATGGTGCAAAATATCCAAAACAGTTCCAGTGTATTCCTGAGACACTAAATAATGTAGCTTCATGTTGTCATGACAGTAGACAAAGAGTAATATAATCATAGAGACCATTAAGTACAAATAAATGTCTTTGTATTCCCAAAACAAAGAACAACAGTGTTTGAAATTACACTGTATTTCCATGCACTGTGTTCTGCAAAGTGACAATACACAGACAAAAAAACAATGCACTGACAAACCTTGAAGCTGTTTATTAAAACCATACAGCTCATGTAACTCTGGCCCCAAAAGTAATTATTGTATGTTAAGTTGTATGTTATTCAACAGACAATTTTGAATGTTGAAGTAATAAAAGTTGTGTAATGCTAAAAGAAAACAAATTTGTACCTTAAATCGTTCACTAACTAGTTTTTTTTTTAAATAATGTGATCCACTTGCAGAAAATTTTATTACAGAATAGAAACTTGTATTTTTGTTTCCATTAAGGAGATGAATTCTTTACATACAATGCAAGAAAAAGAAACTTTCCCTCGGGTCTCATAGACCATCCTGTTGAGGGAGGCCTAAAAAGATATTTCTACCAAAACTCGTAGAAATATAAAAGGACTGAGTCTAAAATCTGTAAACTTTACATTTAAAATGGCTAAGCTATATAATCTGGTACTCCTTGTAATTCATCAGTATTACTCCTGAAATTTTTTCCAGGCTGTGTATCTCAAGAATTAAGTTAGTGTAAAAGTACATTAAATGAGGTCAATGCGAAAGAGCTTCAAAGGGTTTGAGTTCAAAGCCTCAGTTGGAAGGTTTAAGGTCGGCAGTCATTTAATTATGCAATGAAACAGGACTGCAGGGAGAGATGTGGAGCAAAGGAGTGAGAGGGCGAGATGTGCTTGAAGAAAGTTGTGCTTGACACCCAACTCACTGGGACTGTGCTTAAAGGGGGGGTGAAATGCTCGTTTTCACTCAATATCCTGTTAATCTTGAGTACCTATAGATTAGTACCGCATCCTTCATAATTCCAAAAAGTCTTTATTTTTATTATATTTATAAGACAAAGATAGTCTGTACCGATTTTTCCCGGAAAAACACGAGCGCCTAGAGGCGTGACGTGTGGGCGGAGCTAAAGAATCACGAGCGCGAGTAGGCTTTTGCGTTGAGAGCGTTTGGAAGCTGTGACATTACCTTGAGGACAAAAAAACCAACCAAAACAAACCATGGCTTACAGTCAGATTCAGCGTATATTTATGATCCAGAATCAGATCCAGAGGCTGAAATTTAACAAGAGCAGCATCTGCAAAGGCGTCTCTATGTGGTATGTACTGAAACTGTATATATTTGCTTAGCGGTTTTGGAAAATGACTAAGTTCCACTTATTGTCATCTTTTTTTTTTAAGCTGTACATGTGGAAAGTGCAGTTTGATGCCAACATCGCATGTTGTTTACTTGATGTGCTTACGCGCCGATAGCTAAGTTAACAACACAGAGATATTTGAAGCAGTTTTACTTACCGCCTGCGGTTCCAACACACGATCGTGACCCTGCATTATCCTTAAGAAATAAACGATTGCAAATCCGGTGTCAAACTGGGCCTTGTTTGTAAAACAAGCATCTTCGAAATGCAGGGAACAAACAAAAACACTTGCATGCTCTGTAAAAATAAATTCCATCCACTGGTCCCTTAATGCTGTTTTTTTTTTGGTAATCTGTGCAGGGTTGTCTTGCCCTCGCAACCAAAAACACACTTCTTTTGTGACATTTCGATCTCTCGCTCTGATGAGTGAAGTCTGTTGTGGTCTCAGTGCTCTGCTCCACGGGCACGCGCGCGCTCTTCCGGCAGAAGTGCCATCAGGACCCATATAAGGAAATTCCGCTCCATTTAACGTCACACAGAGCCATACTCGAAAAAAACTTTCCGAAACTTGTGACAAACCGGAAGAGGTTTTTTTGGAACAAAAATACTCCTTCAAAACGTAAAACTTAATTTTTGAAACTTTGTCCATGTTTAGCATGGGAATCCAACTCTTTAACAGTGTAAAAAACTCAGTATGCATGAAATAGCATTTCACCCCCCCTTTAAGGAAAAGCAAACCTCGCTACAGCTGTTGCCAGTCGTCACCCTTCAACCGTTCCCTGAAACAAATGAGTTCCATTTGAAGGTAGTGGAAGTGAAATTTCCTGTAAAACATTAAAGGCAGGGTAGGTAAGAAATTTATAAACAACTTTCTTCCAAATTTGTTTAAACTTTCTATTTATATCAATGCATAATTAAAATGTAAGTACTCTGATAAAAAGAGTATAAAAATCGAGTGACTCTAGACCGTTTAATCTGTATTAAACACAGCTCATTATTTCCTTTCGGCACGAAACATAGGATTGGCTTAGGCGACTGTCACTCTCTCGCAACCATGGCAACCACCCTTTTGCCACACATGACCTGCCCACTTGCGTACGCACGTTTGATTTGAGGAATTCAAGAGGCACGGATCCTAGGAATACCAAAACAATGGCAGAGAAACAGCAAGCAAAATTCACTGTACCGGCCTATGCAGTTAGTGAAGGCAAACCAGGCAAAAAAAAAGGAAGACAGTAACAGTACAAGAAAAGGCAATGAACAAAAAGTCTTTGGATAAACAAAGAAATAAAACGCGAGTTAATATCGGCGTGCCTTTCCAGCGATGGCTGGAACTGAGGGAACTCAAGTGCTCCTTGCCCTGCCCTGCACTTCGACCACCCCGTCCTCGGCCTCTACTTCCTCGGACCCTAGTTGCACGGCCTCTTGCACGACCTCCTCTGCTTCGCCCTCGACCCCGGACCTGTCCTCGAGCTGACGATGCGGTACTTGTCTCTGGAGTGTAACGTTAGTCCTCATCAGAGTCAACAATGCTTTCATCATGGAAACTCTTACATGCAGAACAACGTATATGTTATGAATCTTACACGAAATTCATCTTCATCACAGTGTAAATGATGGTAATGGAAAAACGTGTATCATGCAACCTGTTTTTAGCTTTGCCTTATAGATAACTAGCTCGTTAGCGAATCAAAAAATATATATTTTAAACTTTACCAATATCAATATGCTAGCTTGATAGTGAGTACTAAAATACATCTTGTTTGTTTATCTTCATAATTATAAAGTTATTTTTATTACATGTGATTCTGACATGATTTCACTACATGCACTCTGCTCCTTCCTCTCCGCTCGTCTCAGGTAAATAATGCGTCTTCCAGCTCAGTGGTCGGAGTCGCGCGTTCATGTGTTTTGGGGGCGTGGCTTTAGAAGGCGCCCAGAAGGGAGGGGGTGGTGTGAATGGAAATAATGAGCTGTCTTTAAAACAGTCGTTAGAGGTCTACAGACACTCGATTTTTATACTTTCTTTTTCAGAGTACTTACATTTTAATTATGTATTGATATATAAATAAAGTTTAAACACATTTGGAAAAAAAGTTTTTTATACATGTTTTACCTACCCTGCCTTTAAGGGACTCCGTTTGGGTATGAAGTCTTTTTACGAGTGTTTTAACGTTTTTTTTTTCTTCTTCTTCGTGCTATGAGAGTAAAAGCAATGCACTATTCCTCTTAACTAAGAATAATCAGATAGTTTTTCCCTGAAACAAGTAGTTTAAGAATTTTTACATTTCTGTCTTACATGCAATGAAAGTGGATAGGGTCCAAATTAAAGTAGTTCATACAACTCTATATTCCAAGTCTTAAGTCATATGATTAGTACTGTCATGATTCCTCAATTAAATTTCAGTCCTCAATTATATTAAAAAAAACAAAACGTGTTGATTAACTTTGGAGTCTTTCAATCCCTCCAGCGCCACCTCTAGCATCCAAAGTTGTACTTAAGTTAATGCTATTAAGTTTTGAACTATATTTAGATGGGATTTGTTTCCCTCTTATTCCTTGACTCATGCTAAGTCAAATAGACACCAAAATGTTTAATCCTGCAGGTCAAGTTTTTTTTTATTTTTAATAGTTTGTAAAACCTAGTTTTTCAAAATTGCCCTAGACTGTTTTGTCTGATTTTCACCGAAATTGGCTCAGATCATCTTTAGACCCTGCTGGCAAGAAGTTATGGAATTCAAGTTGATCAAACTATTCACAAAAGAAATTTGCGAACATATTCAAAGAAATAAATGAAAAACTTAACATGAGGCTATATCTTCACAATGTTTAGCATATTCTGACCAAATTTGGTGTGTGTCATTATAACAGTGACTTGAAGCAAACTGCATAGTTTAGACACAGCACTGCCTAGTGGTCAGGAGATATATAAAAAAATAATAATATTTAAAAGTGACATTACATACAGCCAAGTATGGTGACCCATACTCAGAATTCGTGCTCTGCATTTAACCCATCCAAAGTGCACACAGACAGCAGTGAACACACACACACACACACTGTGAGCACACACCCGGAGCAGTGGGCAGCCATTTATGCTGCGGTGCCCAGGGAGCAGTTGGGGGTTCGATGCCTTGCTCAAGGGCACCTCCGTCGAACCCACAACCCTAGGTTTAGGAGGCAAACTCTCAAATCACAAAACTGGTCTCTTTAGATTCAGTGCAGCATGCCTAGACGAACCATACCAAATGTTCCTATGTCAGACATTTTGGGCATTAGCCATTTTTTATTTTGATGTAAAATGCTATTTTTTACAAACACATGCAAATTGTTACGAAACTCCTCCTAGACCATTGGTCCGATTTTCACCAAATTTTTATCTTTAGACTATGCTGGCAAAAAATTATGGATTTTGTGTCAATATGAGAAATTGTTATAGTTTAAAGGGGTCATATGATGCGATTTGAAATATTACTTTCTCTTTGGAGTATTACAAGCTCTTGGTGAATAAAGAATATCTGTGAAGTTGCAAAGACTAAAGTCTCAGATCCAAAGAGATATTCTTTATAAAAGTTAACACTTGTGCACGCCCCCCTGAAACAGCTCGTTCAAACACGCCCCACATATCCATGTCAGTATGTGGGACGATACGCTTAATGCTGTACAGAGGTTCACCCAAAGAAAGGCGGCATACCTTTCATTCTCGTTGTAGTATTGTTGTTGCTGCCGCCATGTTGTATAGATGCTGTGCGTTTCACTGTGAAAGCGAAACTACTTTGTTTGGCCTTCCAAAACAGGATGATATCCGCTTCATCATTCCTGGAGCTGATCAGTGCTGGTCGCTGAGTAAATACATCAACTTTGCGCTGTGGATCGCTGAATCGTCTTTCACCGTGGACGAAGCGACCAAGATAATTAAGGTTGGTGACTGCCGAAATGTTGAAGGACTGATGATTTACATCCTTTTGTGGTCCTCTTGCTCATCTCACAGACAAAAACGAGCTTGCCACTCCTATAGTCTCCACCTCATCCATGTTTTCCTCTTTGTTTAGAGCACTCTCCCCCTCATTCACAATCACTATAAACACGAAGGGCAGAACAGAGTGTTGCTTTATTTGGTTCAAACTGATGTGCAGTTACAGTATGTGGGACGATTGGTGGCAAGTTACGCTTCCCCTCACACCACTGGAGGAACGCCAGAGCCATTACTGCACCAAACCAGCAGTTTCATTCAGTATTCAAAAGGAACTGTTCACCGCAAAATAAAATTCTGTTATTGTTTACTCACCTTCATGTTATTCCCAACCCTGAAGAGTTTCTTTCTTGCACAGAACATTTAAGTAAATGTTCATCAGAATGTCTGGATACATTGAAAGGGAATGGGTACCAGAGACTGTATAGTTCAAATAAAGACAAAGAATACGCATTATGAAAGCACCATTGTGGTCCAGAGTCATATATATTCCAACTCTTTGTAATTCATATGTGTGAGAATCTGTGGTTGCCATTCGTTTTCATTGTATGGAGAAGAGCATATTTGACATTGCATAGAAAACAGAGGGACGATAAACAATGGCACATTTTTTTGTTTCAAGAGACACTTTCCTTGACCTTCAGCATTCAGTAGCTCGAAACAATGTAGCTTTTCCAACAAAAAGATACTTTTTTCCAACAAGCAGCACTACAATCCTGATTGTTCTATTTCAACACGATCATCCTTAATGGAGTCTTTAATGTCAGATAAATACTGATCTGGGTGGAAATAAATAAATATAGAATTTATTCAAAACAAGTTTGATAAATTCTGTTTGCACTTTTAAGAATGTAGCTTTACTGGAGCTTAACTTCTGTAGATAATGAGCAGCTTGCTTGGAACGTCTCAAGAAACTGGTGTAGGATTTATTCTGAAACAATTTTCACTCAGAAACAGTGTAGCTTTCCTAGCCCTGCTATGATGATGTTGGTCCAAGAAACCAAAATTCAGAGAACATTTTGCTCATTTACAGTAAATCCGAATTGCGCTGCTTGCAGTTTCAAGAACGCATGAGTTGGTGCATTTTCTTGTTTCCAGTGTCTTTGGTTTTGGCTACACCGCAGTTGGTAGGGAGTAGCCTATTTTCTTAGGGTCAGCATTGACCTTCACCTTGATATTGGTTCACCACTTTTCATTATCAAACATACCCTATGTTTTATGCCCTTATCTTACATACTAACTCGTTTCAAGGTGCATTAACAAAAACACTCAGCTTTCAACACCAGACTTGATCCATTCGGACTTCATTTCAACATTCGAAGCATAACTCATATGAGCCAAACCCACAATCATCACGTTCTGTTCCTGCTCTGAAGATGAAAATTAGATGTTCTTGATTTTCTTTGTGGGTTTTCTGGAGGATCATCATAAGTGTTACAAAAATATAATCCTGTCGCCCCTTAAGTGAGAGTTTTGCGGGCGGTGTGTCTGCCGGCAGCAGTCCCTGAGCTGTAGTTTGGCAAGGCCGCCTGACTCATTTGGAAGTTATGTGGAGAGCGTACAGCCTCGCAGGAGAGTCTGGAATCCTACTTCAAGAAGAAACACCCACCCTCCTCCTCCTCGTCTCTTTTAACGTACACGAAAGTCTGTCGTCCCAGCCCTCTAGCTCCCCACGCTAATGCTAGTGTTTGATTTACACTCATCAAGTCCATGGACATTTATAACACTACGTGGGAAACAGGTTAACTAGTATGCTAGTAGTTTAAGCAACTGAGTTTTGCGTAAAAAAAAAAAAAACTGTATTTTTATCCCTCATATTAATATTCTCATGATCTGACCAATTTCTGAACAATTTTGTTGTTAATGTTGAAACTGCCATCTCATGCAGACGTTTCAGAACCAATTTAACCAAGACCTGAAATATAATGTATGACAGTTCCAACAGCCTGAAATTTTCCTTGTCCTTATATTTCTTTTTCGCCAGTAGGTTTTGGAAATTAGTCCAAATTGTGGGGCAACATGTCTTTGCTGGTTATTCCATAATACTATGATTCTAAAAACTCTAAAAACTGTTCCTCACTGGTGGAATGATTCTCTTATTTATACCCAAACAGCAGAGTATTTTTTTCACATTTATAATGAACCGATTTCTACCTCAAATGTTGTACTTTAAGCTTTCTATTCATCAAAGAATCCTGAAAGTGTATTACAGGTAACACAAAACTTATCAACATTGATAAATGTTTCTAGAACACAAAATCAGCATATTATAATGATTTCTATAGGATCTCGTGACACTGGAGACTGGAGTAATGATACTGAAAACTCAGCTCTGCATCACAGGAATAAATGACATTTTATATATATTATTATAATATATTAAAATAGAAATATTTCAAATTATTACCATTTTTAAGTGTATTTTGAGCAGATAAATGACTTCTTTCGAAACCATTTTTTTAATGTATGTATATTTGTGTATATATATATATATATATATATATATATATATATGTATATTTGTGTATATATATATATATATATATATATATATATATATAGAGAGAGAGAGAGAGAGAGAGAGAGAGAGAGAGAGAGAGAGAGAGAGAATTTTTACATTTACATTTGTTTTATAGCATTCCATAAAATTAATTCTCTCTACTTCTTTTAAACTACATGTCTGTACTAGTTTGTACTTTTCTGAAGAAACTATTTATTGCAGCATTCATGTTTCATTTCCTTAATATGAAATCACTTGTTTTAACATTCCTCATCTGTTAGTCACTTTGGATAGCAGCATTTGCATACAGGCCCTCAAAGCATTATAAAAAGCATCCTTGTATGTCATGGAAATTTGACAAAATACCAATAAAATTAACATGTACAAAAAGGGTCTGCTAAAACAAGAAGTGTTCTTTCACTGTTCCGTACAATATTAGTTAATAAATAAAAAAAAACTGAGTACATCAGAGATACCGGGGGAAAAAAGGCCTGGAAAGTCCTTCAGTACAGGGCCAAATGCTTGGCTTAATATTGAACAGATAAGCTTAGATAACGCTCAGCAATTTCACTTTCACTGAAGTAAAACACTGATCCTGCACCTTTGACTTGCGGATGTATCAGTGCACTAGAATAGACGCGGAATATTATCTGTCAAACATTATTTCTGTCAATACTTCATGATTGATGATGTAAAAAAACAGCAGCATACAGGGAGCAGTGAAATACACACTGTCGGCTTGTGAGCGAAAGCAAAGGCCAGACTGTGTTTGTGTGGAGGGAAACTTTACTTTGAAGGAAAAGAGAAGCAGAGGGTGGCGGGCTGGATTGAATGTCAAATTCAGGGTTGGGAAAAGGATACTACTGCCGAGAAACGCTTACAGAAATTCTCCAGTAGCTGAACTCAGCTGGATTCCGGGACTTTCTGTTGTTACTGAAGCAATCTTAGAGGCTGATATTTATTTGAAAATGACTGAATAATTCCACCTGTGCTTGCTTTCATTAGCTCAAGTCAAAGTGTTTCAAATTTACAGGACTTTGCACGCTTTTATGTCCTTGTAGATCAATCAGAAACCAAATTATGCATACACACTCATCTAGTTATGGGCGACACTGAAGAAGTTATTGACCTTTCTCAGATGTGCCCTTATTTCATATATGCAGCAAGTAAGAAAAATGGTGATGGTATTTCTGTTAGCCCTCACGAAATCTAATGCTGGAGGTTGGAGAGCACAGACACAATAAAGTGCTTCAAAGGGCAGGTGCAGAAACTTCATCTCCAAAAAGTCAGAGCAGGGTTACCTCACGTGGTTAAGAAAAAGACAATGTTTCCAAAGGTTGTAATGGTCATGATGCTTCGCACTCACTTTAGCACTGAGGCAAGTCAAATCTTTGGGTACTATGTGACTATGTTAGCTTGTTTACGGTCACTGGGTTTGTTTCATGGTTGGTCTGCAAGCAAAGTCCTGAATGAAGCCAAAAACGCAAGAAAAGGAGCATTTCTGCGGCACTACATGCTGCCAAACACCGGGAAACACTGACAGGCTTGGATCACATTTCCATAAGCAAATACTAAGCTTCCTGAACTTGCAGAATCCAGGACAAGAATCCAGCAAGAATGCAAATCAACTAGTAAACTCATAGAACACGCCTCCAAATACATAATTAAACATGAAAAACTTCTAAATGCCGGGACCTTATCATGACACAAACACACTTGACATATTGGACATGGCCTAAAACAGGGATAGGCAAGTTCGGTCCTAGAGAGCCACAGACCGAATTTGTCTACCTCTGGCCTAAACCATTTTCTTGTTGCAATGAGTAAGATTATATATATTAAACATATTGACAAATGTCAAAAACTAGGCCAGACTGGTCTTAAAATTATACATGACATCATAGATTTGTATCAACAACAGGTCAAAATAGTTTATTGCAATTTGGTGCAGACACAAGCCAGTTTTGCAAGGTTTTGTGCGTATGCAAGGTTATGGGAAAAGCTAAACTGATTAAAAATATCAAAAGAGAATTAAAGTTTGATTTAATGGCAATGATCATCTAACTGTCTCTTAAAATGCTAGTTGCCAAGTTTCTTGTATTTTTTTTATAACTGAAAAATACGCATTAGACAACAATGATACAAATTATATTGGTGTGTGTGTGTGTGTGTGTGTGAGTCAATGTATGCACAGCTGTATTTTATCAGTCGATGAGATTATCATGTCGCACGCACGCACGTGCACACACACATTCACAGAGTTACAAGCGTTCACATCTGTACATATCTGTTGTCACACAGAAATATTTAATTTTTTTATTATGTTTTTGAAAATGGTTTTCTCCCTTACAAAACAAATACATTTAAAGCTTTTTCCATATCGGTTTTTAAAAATCGTTTTCCCTTACAAAACAAATACATTTAAAGCTTTTTGCATATATCTGTTATTCGTCAGTAACCCAGTTACTATATTGTTTACAAATTAAAATCTCATTAAAGAACTGAATAAAATAGAGGAAGCTACATAAAAGCATTGAACCAACAACTTACACGTTTAAAGATGAACTTCAAATCAGTACATTGGACGTTGAAATATTGAACTCACTTACCTACAACAACACACAGCAAGTCCACCAGGACGAAGAGTTTATTTTTCCTCAAGTCCGTCATAATTTCTTTTAGCTCGGATGCGCTTGAAAAAAAAAAAACTAGCACTTTAAAACTCACTTCATTTATGAGCTAATATCAAAGATAATCCACTTGGAAGAAGCAAAACAAACCTAACGCGACCAGTCACGCGAGTTCTTCCGGCTCTGCTGCTGTACCTGCGCGGCTCGCGCTTCACTTCAGCTCTGAGGTGACGGTGAAAGGCGCGAGACCTTCACGACTTTATATATCAAGCACTTCAAAGGGTGACGGCAGTGCCACGTTGGTGCACATGTTGCTTTTGTAAAAACGGACTGGCTGGTGTGTTCACCCCTCCGGCTGTTATATTTTTTGAGGACGCATCCACCTCTTTTCCAAAAGCAGGCTACTGTGTTCCCACTCGCGCTCCCGCCGTGTCCACACCTTTGACAGTCAGTGAGTGTGGCACGCGCCTGCGTACACTCACATCACAGCTGCCCTTTGAGCCGAAGCGCAAACAAACAGAATATGACACATACTTTTATGGAATATCATAACATAGATATGAACCTGTCCAATTATTTGTACTACATTTATCTTAAATCGTTACATCCGTTGTTGACCATGTGGTGATTTACAAGTAGCCCGATATCTGTGTGAATATAGCCCTCATAGATAGATAGATAGACAGACAAGACAGACAGATAGATAGATAGATAGATAGATAGATAGATAGATAGATAGATAGATAGATAGATAGATAGATAGATAGATAGACAGAGAGACATACAGAGAGAGAGAGATACAGACAGACAGACCGACAGACAGATAGATAGATAGACCGAGAGAGAGAGAGAGACAGACAGACAGACAGATAGATAGATAGAGAGAGAGAGAGAGACAGACAGACAGATAGATAGACAGACAGACAGACAGATAGATAGATAGATATACAGACAGAGAGACATACAGAGAGAGAGAGATACAGACAGACAGACCGACAGATAGATAGATAGATAGATAGATAGATAGATAGATAGATAGATAGATAGATAGATAGATAGATAGATAGACAGAGAAACATACAGAGAGAGAGAGATACAGACAGACAGACCGACAGACAGATAGATAGATAGACCGAGAGAGAGAGACAGACAGACAGATAGATAGACAGACAGAGAGACAGACAGACAGACAGATAGATAGATAGATAAATAGATAGATAGATAGATAGATATACAGACAGAGAGACATACAGAGAGAGAGAGAGAGATACAGACAGACAGACCGATAGATAGACCGAGAGAGAGAGAGACAGACAGACAGACAGACAGATAGAGAGACAGACAGATAGATAGATAGATAGATAGATAGATAGAGAGAGACAGACAGATAGATAGACAGAGAGACAGACAGATAGATAGATAGATAGATAGATAGATATACAGACAGAGAGACATACAGAGAGAGAGAGATACAGACAGACAGATAGATAGACCGAGAGAGAGACAGACAGACAGACAGACAGACAGATAGAGAGACAGACAGATAGATAGATAGATAGATAGAGAGAGACAGACAGATAGATAGACAGACAGAGAGACAGATAGATAGATAGATAGATAGATAGATAGATAGATAGATAGATAGATAGATAGATAGATAGATAGATAGATAGATAGATAGATAGATAGATAGATAGAGAAGGACGGACGGACAGACAGATGTTTTTGGTGTGGGCATGGTTTGGTGTGCGACTGGTTGTTTTTACATTTATTGAAAATATATTTTTAGTTGACTTCTTGAACACACCTCTCTGAGAATATGATGTAGTCCTATGACACAAAATAATGTGCTTTTACAATCTTGAAGTTTGGGGAACACCCATTTATTTTAAAACGTGAGAACATCGTCACAAACTATAGAGTAGGCTATAGCCTACCCAGCTAAGAAATGTAGAAAAATAGCAATATAGGCGTAGTTTATATGCTATACACCCAACTAACAGATCGTTACGGGGAAACGTTACTTTATGACTGTTAAAAAAATACTAAAAGGGATGTTTTGGTTCCCCTGGGTCTTTTAATTTCCAAATGCTCATAGATGAAGGTAACAGCCATGTGTCCTGGTACAAAAAAAAGCATCCCTGATGATTAACAGGCTACTGGTTGTTATACTCTAATGCGATGTAACATCACTGGATTTAATGACGGATTACTTTTTATTACAATTTTTTAATTATTTGTTCTTGCTTGACTCTTGTATATTAATCTGCCCTCTAGTGGACACAATACACTACTACAGGAGTGCTTTAAGCATTGCGTCTACATTTACGTCACCTAATGATATAATAACAAATGAAAACTGAGCACGGAAATCAATCAGTATTAATATGTGATTTACTATGTTTACTATGACTTAATGGAAGAGAGAACTCGAATATATTAAAGGCATTTAAAAATAATAATTATATATGTATATAGGGTTTGGTAAGGTTTTTAAAAGAAGTCTCTTATGCTCACTAAGGCTGTATTTATTTGATAAAACTAATATTGTGAAATATTATTGCAAGTTAAAATAACTTTTTTTTCCATTTGAATAGATGTACATTTAAAATGTAGCTTACTCCTGTGACAAACCTTTTCCAAACCAAAAATTTTCAGCATCATTACTCCAGTCTTCAGTGTCACGTAATCCTCCAGAAATCTTTCTAATATGCTGATTTGGCGCTCAAGAAACATCTTAATCATCAATAACAATTGTGATGCTTACTTTAGTGGAAACTGTGATACATTTGTTTTAGGATTCTTTAATGCAATGAAAGTAACAGCATTTATATAAAAAAACAACAAAAAAAACTTTTGTAATATTATAAATATCTTAACTAATCACCTTTTTTAATCCATCCTTGCTGAAATTATTAATTTGATGAATGTCTTCCAAAAAAAAAAAAAAAAAAGACCTCAAACCTTTTAATGTTAGTGTAAATTAATTAATCATGATGGATACTGATAGGTAAACCTGGGTATAGTTGTCATTAAGTGTGTATTTCAACTATACAACAGTTTGTTTTCTAATTTTTTTATTATTATTATTTACAAAATATAACAGGAACAATAAATCAATAACAGGAGCAGTAATACATAAATTGCTTTATATATATATATATAAAAAGTGAAATAAGCAAAGGCAGTGTTTGTCTCCTGTCGTATCTTCTGAACCTTGTGTAAACTATAGTCAAAACATAAAGCCGACTAAACAATGAACAAAAAAAAAACACTGAATCGTACAGGGATATGGATGAGGATGATGATTTCAAATCATAACTAACAGAAGTCCAGTCACAAATGAGGTACTACACTAGATTTGACGTTGCCAGTTTTCTCTGGGTAGCGAGGGATTGTGGGTAGTATGCGGAGTTGAAACGTTGTGGCTTCACACAAATCCAACAGATGCCCAAACTGGCTGCAAAACCTGAGAAACTTAATGCAGTGAATCTGCCACTTACGTCAGGATTACATCTGTTGGCGAAGCATATGTGGAGCGTATATTCATAAACCATTACAAAAACCCCTCTTCAACACTTAGTACTGAAGTACTGACGGACCAGACCGAGAGGGAAACGATCGGAGCCCCTGAGGAACTTGTATTATTTTTTTTATTGCACAAAGACAACCTACCACGGGAAGCTAGAGGGTATCGCCACAAACAGGACAAAGCGACTGCATTAGCAGTTCACGCGATATCTTCTTTAAAAGCAAAACATTTTATGCTTTAAAGAAATAGTTCAACCAAAAATGTAATTTTGCTGAAAATGTGCTCACCCTCAGGTCATCTAAGATTTGGAGAAATTCAGCATTACGTCACTTGCTCACCTCTGCAGTGAATGGGTGCCGTCAGAATGAGAGACTAAACAGCTGATAAAAACATCACAGTAATCCACAAGTAATCCACACCACTCCAGTCCAGTTTAAAATAACAGGTTAAAATAAATATGCCTGTGGTTTTTGTTGTGAGAGGACAAAAGTAGCTGGACTTATTCACTGGAAGAAGCATTTTTATGATTAATGGGCTGGTATTTTGTCCAGAAGATGAATTGCCTTAATGATTTGTTTCTTACAAATATACAGATTTTCATGTCACTGTGAACTGATGGACTAGATTTGGTGTGGATTATTGTGATGTATTTATCAGCTGTTAGGACTCTCATTCTGACGGCACCCATTCACTGCAGAGGATCCACCGGTGAGCAAGTGATGTAAAGTGTGAAAAAATAAACTCATCTGCAGTTTGGATGGCCTGAGGGTGAGAACATTTTCAATTTTTTGGGGTCAACCATTACTTTAACAAAAAGAAATAAGTGATCTAATAAAGTAGTTTAAAAAGTTTATAAGATCTATATGCAATGAAAGGAACTATTTACTGTACAAGCAGTAAATTACTGAACAGTTACTGAAAATGAGTCTTAGTGAGACCAAACAGCTTAAAGAGATGGAAACCCTCTTATATTTCCAAAGCTGCTTAAAATTAGGTAGTCAATTAAAAACAGCAGTTTGACCGAGACAACCAGCTCCCTAAAACACCCAGTTACTAGTTTAGTAGTTTAAAAGGCAACACAGATTAAATATTATAAACACATTCTTTGATTAAAAGGATTGTTTACCAGATATTTAATTTCTATCGTCATTTACTCACCCTTACGTTGTTGCAAACCTGTACGACCTACTTTCTTCAATATTTAAGTCAATGGGGAATATTAGAAAAAGATCAGAAAATTAGATGAAGTTAGTGCACTTTTGGATTAAATTTATGCTACATTTATGCATTTTTTTTTTTTTTGGATTATGCAAGTTTTGGACCCTGTTGGCGTTCATTGTATTGACAAACTCAGCTTTGAATTATCTTCTTTTGTGCTCCTCAGAAGGTTTTGGAATGACATGAAGGGGAGTAAATGATGACAGAATGTTATTTTTTTGGTCAAACTCTGCCTGTAACTCAGGCTTTTCTTATGTAGCCTGAAAACGACAACTGCAAATTCCAGGTGAATGAGAGATCTGGAATGGGTGAGTTGCTGTGTTTGATGGGTGCGGAGCTGACGAAGTAAGGTGGGCACAAGAGGCTACCTATTATCCCAAAATCTGGGCTGGATGGGACAGACGAGGACGGTGTTCAAGTTGAAAGCTTCTGGGAGCAATGTTCTCTGAGCAAGCAGGTGCAGGATCTTCAGGAAAGGACCCCATTCGTAGCTGGGAAAAACCTGCTCCAAGGAGCCCTGAGTCTGGCTGAGAAGAAGGGATGGAGTGGCTACAGGATAGAGAGGAGAGGTAAAGCTGGGGGGACGGGGAGGACACATCTGACGTCTGGAGCGCTGGTGGCTGAAACGAGAATTGGCTGAACGACTGCTGCCCCTGTGGGCTTGAGCAAGATCCTGCATATAGTCCCATCTCTCCACTGTTTCGCTCAGAACCTGGAACAATGAACAGGCATAAAGAAAATGTGGATGAATATTTGAGGGAAAACCGAAAAAATGTAAGGTGTTTGAGATTCTTTTGTACTTTGGCAAGAACCTTCTCTAGAAGTTCCACTCTGTGTATTATTGTAGTGTTTGGGTCATACCTGTTTTGCAGTTCTTAGATTTAACAAATATGCATTGATCAAGTTCAATTGATCAACCTGAACAGGGTG
Source organism: Carassius gibelio (assembly GCF_023724105.1). Taxonomy (NCBI): domain Eukaryota; kingdom Metazoa; phylum Chordata; class Actinopteri; order Cypriniformes; family Cyprinidae; genus Carassius; species Carassius gibelio. The sequence goes on along the minus strand of NC_068392.1, from coordinate 11,283,641 downwards.
TTAACAAATAGCTAAAATTAGGGACCTGAAAGTTTCTTTTGAGTATTTGATATGTTATTGTTAACAAAAACTATTAAAAATTACTTTTGGTTAATTGAAATAAGGCTGCGGTAAGAAATAAATAGTATAGATGGAAAAACTTGAAAATTATAATTCATTTGAAGTTGGTTAAAGTACTAAAATTGGTAAATCTGAACCTGAAATTGATTAAAGCTAAGTAGAAATATTCTAAATAAAACTAATAAAAATGGCAAAAGCACTTAAAAGAAAACGGAAAATATAAAAAAACTTTTCAAACTGTTATAAAATTCTAAAATAGTAATAACTGTAATTTATACTAATATATCACTGATGTAAACAAATAGCAAAAGTTAGGTTTTTTTTACCCATATTGTGAAATTTTGATATGCACATTTCTGTAATTTTATCTAACAAGGTGGAATATTTTAACATGAATAACAGGATACTGAGGACACAGGAACAAATACATTTAAAAAACCTCAAAAAGTTGTGTTTAGAACATTTTGATTATATAAATGAAAGAAATAACTATTTCTTGAAACACTTTAGAGAATATGATACATTATGATACAATTTAACTGATATGATTTCAAACTTAACTTTTAAGTTAAATATTAATGACACATAAATGACAAGGGCATGAAAATGTGCTGCATAACAGGAATGATCCATTTCCTGTTTTTACCTGTGTTTCTGTCAGTTTTAGGCTGTCAGTGAGCAGGAAGCTCAGGGCTTTAATAGGAAGCGTGGCGTGCGTTTCCGTCGTGGACGACCATGAAACTGAGCTGTGCAATTCAGGCTGTCCTCTGGATCGTATGACCAAATTAAAGATGACAAAACATAACACAAACACAATGGGAAAAATGCTGGCAGATGGAAAACAACAATGAAACAAATCATAACCCATTGACCATCCAGACCAAAATCAAGAAAAAAATGATATTATGTTGGAATTAAATGAACATAAATGAGGGACGAAAATTAAGAAACTGGTACCAATGGATGGTTTCGATTAACTAATTAAGTAAGTGTATAATATCTAAGAACTAGTAGAGCATACCTTGTTTATCCAGCTCCATGACTGCAGGTGGCGATGGAGGTTGGAGTTGAATGGAAGTCCTAACTGGCAAACCTTGATTGGCACCTTCCAAATCACCAGTATTTCCATCTGGCCCAGCATCTTCTCTGAGAGAAACACATTTAAGGATCATCAGATCATTGTTTTAAAAAAGTAAAAACTCTTTAGTCTGACAAAATTTGTCCTGGTTCTTTTCATTTGTCACAGCTGAAAAAAAAAGGCTGAACATTTTGTAAACTTAATTCAGATTAAAGGAAAAGATCCCCTAAAATAAAAATCTGATTTTCTGACTCTCATGCAATCCAAGTTGTAGATAAATTTGTGTTTTCAGCTGAACAGAATTGGAGAAATTCTCTGCAGCGAATGGGTGCCGTCTGAATGAGAGTCTAAACATCTGATAAAAACATCTCAATAATCCACACATGTCCAGTTCATCAATTAATGTACTGTGAAGTGAAATGATACATTTTTGTAAGAAATCATTAAGACATCTGAATCACAAGAGCAATATGCACTGATCAATCACCATTTACAAGCTTTTCACTGGATGAAGCGTTATTTGGATTATGGAATAATATTTTAGCCAGAAGCTAAAACACATCCTTTTCACTTCACAAAATGTTAATTGATAGACTGGAGTTACTTGTGAATTATTGCGATGCTTTTATCAGTTTTTTGAAATTTCATTCTGATGGCACCCATTCACTGCAGAGGATTCATTGGTGAGCAGTTCTTAAAAAAAAAAAAAAAACTCACATGTTGCCAGATGGCAGATTGCACTTTTTCCGACCCAGCTTGGTGGCCTGCTGTGTGAAATACTCATGCCGCTCTGATTTCTTCCACTTGTAGTAGTACTCTACACACTCGCCAACTGAGCGCGTGCGGACCTGTGTGAAGGCAAATAAGAGATACCTACACATTAAAGGACTCTCATTTCTTTTAAAAAAATAAAATAAAAAAATAAGCAGCAATCTCTACTTGAAAACAATGCATGTCATGAGAAAACTTGTTCAGATTTGGGCTTTCACCTTGTTGGCCTGTATGAGGTTGAAGTTCTTGCCATGGGCACGGTAACCATACTCAAAGTTACGACACTCCTCCTCACTCCAGCCACAAAGCTCTTCTGGAACAATATATATATTTTTTTACAATAAAATTAACTTGCTATACATCCTGGGAAATGGTTGCATGGATTTAATTTTTTTGACTGCCTTCTAAATAAGGTTTGATAACACAAAGAGAGAAAAAGCAGGACAATTACAGAGGCCTTACCATTGAAAACCTTGACATTAAAGCGATATCTTCTTAGTGCCTCTTCTGCATTAAAGCTGCATTTCACTAGCTCAAATAGTGCCTACAAAAGACATCGAATGAAAGACCATTGAAAGCAAGTTCAAACACTGAAAGATCAAATATGAACCACTACAGACAAAAAGTTACAGTGAGGAACAAAAAGAAGGAGACCACTACACAAGAGACAAAATGTCTTAATATTTGGCAAGTTACTGTTTTGCTTTAATGACAGCAGAACCAGAGCGACATGAACTCCACAAGTTTGTGCTAAACCTGATGATAATGTTTTCCAGCATAATTTGGAGTAAAATCTTTCAAACACACAAAATCATTGATTACTTAACTAAAACAGTGCAGAATCTTAAGCATTTAAATATATTTTCTTATTTTCTTATTCCATTGTTTGAAACATCATTACATATATTCACAAAAAAAGAAAACCTGACATTTTGATCTCTTGCTTGCAGCAAACAGAATGCTATTCCAGAGGAAGTACATTTTCAGATTACGATTAAAGATTACTAGGGGTGCCGCTTCGATAGGAGGAGCACAATTCGACTACCAGTCTCACAGCCGAATATTCGCGGGGTGTTATGATCATGCCATTTTGGCTGTATGGGGGTGCTCAAAATGTCTGATTTCACATAGAACTACCGGTTTTCTCCCAAAGTTAATAAACAGCCTATTATGTTAATGTTGTAAAAAAGCAGCTTTAAATTTAACATTTTAACGTGCATGAATAAATCCATCTAGCCCTATATATTTAAGTTTCGCTTTATATTGTCAGTGACACGTTGCGTGAAGAACGCGTCCACAAAAAGAGTTCATTCAGAGCTACACAGACACGTTCATGATTTCAGACACAGCATTTTGTGCAGATAGCTTTTAAGTCGTAATATTAATGTTGTGTTGTACAAATAATAAAGCGTTTATCATAGGAAATAAATTATGAGTTAAATCCCATTGATTAAAAAGCTGCTATCAAATACTACTTCATTCAGCATTCACCACTCGGCTGGTCACAAAGCAGCTCAGCGCTCATAAACGCTGCTTTATCAGGAATTATAGGTAAAATTTATCAAAATGCCAATGAAAGCTTTCTGAAGACAGTCAGTTATCTTCAAGACATCCAAGCCACGGGAGATCGGTATTTAAGACATTGGGTGGAGTGCTGATACATTTTAATAGCAAGACTGTAGAACACAATAGTGCTGGGACATCGGGGTAGCGAGCCCTTATGTTTCATTTTAACTACCGTTTAATTAAAACATTATTTTTGTATCTGCAAGGCATCTGTTACACATTTTCCCTGTGTGTTAATGTAATTATGACTGTCAAATGTCTAACTTGCCTCTTGGTAATGTATTTCGCCCCGCCCCCCGAAATAATGATTCGACTATAAGTCGAATATCAGCAAAATTTAAAAATTCTGATTTGACTATGAAAATCCTTGGTCAGGGACAAGTTTTTTTTTCTGTGGATCAAATTGCACTGATAAATTGTTCACCTCAAGGCTAGTATTGTGCGCTAACAAAGTAAATAGCAGGGCTAGCTTCAGTAAAGCTGGTTCTGTGATTAATAATAAATCTCCAGCACGTGCTTTCAGATGGAGCGGCATTTACTACACAGAGCAGTAGGTCACTGACAATGCTATGCAAAATCACGTTCATAATCACAGTGATTCTGAAATCAAAGAAATCGTTCTGCGATTGTGAAATCTGTTTGAGTGCGTATCTTGTCAGTGAACTCTGTGTAGTAAATGCTGTTCCATCTGAAAGCACATGAAAATACCAGATTTAATAACATGTTTTTACTCCAAACTCATGTGCTTGAAATAAATCCTTCTGTGAGATGATGTGGCTTCTTGCACAGAATAGGGCACACAATATATTTCACAGTATTCTAAGCAGTGATAAATAAAGTCTATGTCGATTAGCATTGCATTATTATATACTTTATTATAATGCAAATTATAATGAGATGAACCATATATTGTCACAGCTTCTGCCTTATCAGGATTTATCGACTTTGCGATTTAATTTCGATTCATCGTGCAGTCCTAGTAAACAGTGTAAATTTTGATTTCATGTAGATTTTAACAAAAGTTCAGGGGTCCCACTGGGATCTATTCTTGAACCATTATTTTTTCATTAAAAGTAAACGAAAATTAGAAATTTTGTCTTGGCAGATAAGTTAAATAATTAATGCACTAAAATGACCAGAATTGAAATAAAAATAAATAAAAACTATATAGAAATATATATTAGAAAAACATAAAAAATCCTAAATCTTTAATTAAAACAAAACCTGAGAACATTAAAATATAATATATAATAAAATATATAACAAATATATCAGTACTTTAATAATAAGTAATACCAAAATAACATTGCTAAGTAAGCATCAGCAACCAAACTGTATAAAAAGACATGTACTGCATCTGTGTGATTCAACCCAACCTGGTCATTGTCTTTGATTATATCTCCTGTGGTCAAAGTGTTTGTAGGTCCGTCGTCACTCCCTTTTCTCTGGACTTCAAGCAAAAACTTCTCTACAGCCAGACTGGACAACACATCTGGGGTCCACAATAACTGGTCCTCATTTTCATAGACTGGGGATAACAGTAACAAAACAGGTGTGGATCCCAGGGAACAGGTCAGTTATGCAAAACAGACCACTGAAATCACATCGCTGGAGCCAGCATAAAGAACACCAGACAACAGAAGACACTCACCTCTTTCAGAAAAAGTGTGTGTACAGAGAGAAGGAATTATAGCCTGATACTGGGGGCCGACCATGATGTCCTGATAAACAAAACATGGCACAAAAGCATTACTGCAATGTTTTTAAAGGGGTCATATGATGCAATTTCAAGTTTTCCTTTCTCTTTGGAGTGTTACAAGCTGTTCATGAATAGATAAGATCCATAAAGTTGAACAGACTAAAGTCTCAAACCCGAAGAGATATTCTTAATAAAAGTTCAGACTTGTCCATGCCCTCCTAAAATGCCTTGTTTGCCACTGATGATTCAAATGCGAGTTTAGAGCAGTGTAGAGTAGAGCTTGTTGTTTGTCATTCCTCCGATCATAAATGAAGACATGGTTTTATGTTTATGTGGCGTGATGCAAAGCAACGCATAAAAAGTAAAATAAAATAAAATTAAACTGTTTGTAAATTGAATATGCAAGGCTTCCAGTGTCATTCGCAATTCACAATTATTGTCTGTTTGTTATCAGTTTGTTATGCAGCTTGTTATTACAAATTGGTATTTGTATTGTAATAATTAATAAAAATAATTATTATTATTATCATGATCATAAACATGAAATAAAATATAAACACAATAAACTATAACATTAATTTTATTTATTTTTCTTTACCTTGCGGCCATCACTGGACGGGATAGAGGTGCTTTCTGAGTCATCTTCGGAGCAGCTGACTGAAGTGTCTTTGTCATCACCTTGTAAAGTAAAGAACTTTTTAAGAGTTGAGCCCAAACATTTTTGAAAACAAAAAATAATTTTTTCATAGAAAATTCACACTAAATGTGTTAAGTTGCCAACAAGATATGTAACAGACAAATATGATAAAATTTCCAAATATATGTGCAGTGTGTAAAAATCAGCTTTAACAAAATATAAAATAAAAAAGGCAACCAGAACTGCTAAGGACTGACACTGCTTAGAAGAATATTAGTTTAGGAGTTGACAGTACATGACAAAAGTGCCTTTGTAATTTGATGTTGTACCTCTTAGGTGACACTGTGAGAGGTCAGATGAATGAGACGTGACAGAGAGTGTGAGGTCTTCAGCAGAGGAATGGCTGTCCAGATCCTCCCCTCCTGAGAATAGAGCTTTACCTAGCTGAACCTATAAAAAGATTTACTTAATTTCCAGTTATAAGGCAGAATTTTCACTTTCTAAGTTTCCTAAAGAAGTTACAAGGAGCATTTTAAGATTCTACTGAGGAGGTCAAGCAACAAAAAAAAAAGAGATAAGTTGCAGTCGCATTTATTGTTGTTCTGTGAATTTTTGAGGACAATATCAAGTCATTTTAAATAGATATCCATGATATAGGGATTTTCACTTGCAGGCAAATTACTTCACAATGGGTTCAATTTGGTCACACGAATTCGCCAAGTTGACCTACAGAAAACTGCATTGTTTAAAAGTCACTTATGTGTGAGTTGAACTTAATAGCTACACTTTTAAATACACTTTTTTTTTTTTTTTTTTTTTACATGGCTACACTTTTGATTTTCTTAGTTTTCTTTTTTTAAAGGTTACCACACCTTTAGAAAAGTGTATTTTTTTTTAATATTTCTTTTACACTTCACTTTTTTGCACTTTTGTCACCCTGTAGATGTTAAATTCAAGTAATTTTTGTGATAGACACTTGCCTTGGGTCTAATTGTATGTCTTTCAGTGTGCTGACATTTTTGGTTGAGCACATTTTTCTTGTTTTACGCACCTGAGAACAAACTGGTTATCTTTTTGGAGTGCATACAATATCTTTTTTAGATACACCTTTATTTAAAAGATAGCTTTTTTATCCACACTTTGCGATACGGAGGTAAGCTTTCTCTTTGAATGTGCGAGACTTCCAATTCATTAATTGGTAAATGTCTTGAAGAATAAGAAGGTTCAGTAAACTATTTGTACTACAAACTTGTGTTTTTAAGATCATGATAATATAATAAAATAATTATTTTGATTAATTATTCCAATACAAAAACCAGACTGTTTTTATTAGGGCTGCCCTCGATTAAGGATTTTTCTGATCGACTAGTAGTCTAATCAACTAATTTAGATAAAAAACTGATTTACCATAGATCAGCCACTAACGATCTGCCAACGTGAATTTTCTTTCTGCGACTAAGCGACGAATAAAATTTTACCTCTAATAAAACCTCTTCTGGTTGACTAATGATTAGTCGACTATTAGCGGGCAGCCCTAGTTTTTATACAGGTAAAATAATTGTAAGCAAATGACATTGGGAGCCTCGCACATTCAATTTAAATATGGTCGCATCCATTTTACAAATAAGCTCAGATAGTTACTTTAAACAAATACTTTGATTATTTTAGTTATAGTAACCTTGTCCAGTGTCATTTCAGGCAGACTGGCTGCCAGTTCATTCGGCTCCTGTTGTTGTTGCAGGACAGGATCAGGCACATTGTACCCATAAAGTGCCAGCAGTTGCTCAAGGGTCTTCTCACCACCCTGTGGAAAGGTGATCGAACACAATGGGAATCTTACACAATCTATCAATACATAGCTAGAAAATGTTTCACTCACTGCATGGGTCTTGGTTGCCATCTTTATTGCCTGCCTCCGCAGGGCCTCCAGGCTCCTGTCCTGCTCCTCTAGGAACGTTGTTGCCCGGAGAAGGGCCTCCAGCGGCCACGCATAGCCCTGGTGGAAAATGTCTACACGACTAAACCACTGGTCCTTGGAGCCCATTCGCACAACTAAAACACAGCGAGAGCAAATCATTCAAATTAAATTCATGTTGGTTAAATTTAAAATTAGCCTCTGAATTTATGGGGGTAAAATCCACCTGGTAAATAAACGTTATGACAGACAGAAAATACATAACCAGTTTGATTATCAATAACACTTGTCACATAGGCCTACTATTTAACATCTGAAATTAAGTACTTACAAAGTAAACCTTATGGCTGTACAAACTCATAGAATATCCTTGCAAACTTCTAACACAGAAACCATAAATTGCACAATAGCATAGATACAATTATTGTTAATTACTCTTCATAGACTTTTAGACGAATTCAAGATGGTTTATGAAGAGCATAGTGAAATATATTCAAAACTCAGCTATGTGGTAAATGTTCCAAGAAAAGATATTCAGAACTCGTTAGACAAAAGCTATGAATTCTATTAGATCTTTCAGAATATAAGCCCTTGCAAAAATATAGGCTATTATGTTAGACATAGTTTACACCAAAATAAGAGTTGTTGGTAGTTCCAAATGTGATATTAACCTTCAAGAAACTGACCAAAATTGCTATATCACCACTATAAGTAAAATCTAGATACTTTGTCTTCTAATATAACAAGTCTGCCTTAGAAAAAGCTGTATAGCGCTAAATTCTCTCTCTGTTTACCTCATAAAACACTTCTAGATTTAGTCTAAAACTCAAAGCAGAGAGTTCTAAACACCACAAACATATTTAAAGCGTCTTTTTTAAGTTTCTTGTCGTCGTCACCGCTAACGCATTTGTATATTTGTATGCGTGAGCGTTGGTGAAGTTAGTCACTCAGGCGCTTTCCTGTAAGCCAGTGCTGAACATTTGCACCGTGACTGAACCGGTGCGAGAAGGAAACACTTTTAGGGAAGTCGAGGAGGCAGTGACAGTGTCTGAAGTTTTGAAACTTTAGACCAGCCATCCGTCCCGCTCCGCGCGCACCTGGGGCACACTTCAGCACCAGCGCTCGCGCCGCTCTCCCGTTGTCTCGAACGGCGCTCGATCTGGCGAATTAAACGCTCGTGAACGCACACAGACGTAGAGATAGATAGAGTGGCGAAACGCTGAGGAGTGCTCCCATTTTAACTTCCTCCTTATTAATGACCGTCTAGCTTTGCCGTTTTCTGAGTCGCTCGATCAGACGGACCGGGTCTTAAGCTGTCCGTTAATGCGCGGTTGGTTGTTAAAGTGTATCGGAGCGGCTGAATCATTTAATCATTGTGTTGTTCTTCCCCCGAGCCTCGCAGCTCACTTACCTCCGCCATTCCGATTCTGCGCAAGCGGTGGAATGCCCGGATGTTGTGTAGAACTCCTATTGAACTTACATTCTGACTAACTAACACTCATGACAGTCACCAAGCCATCTAATAATTCAGGATCTCATCTGCCTGGAAATCTCTGTGTTGAATGGAAATATATCCCATTGGTAATATATATGAACATACTTCAGAGTTTGAGGGTTCTAAAATAGATTTTGTGTTTTCAAAGTTATCAAAGTTATGAATGAAATTGCAGATGTTTTGACTTCACGTGAAGATTTTATATGGCTAGTATAAAGTCTAATAAAAAGAGATCTCTAAAAGATGATGGCAGTGTCAAAGATCAAAATGTTAGGCTAATACAGATTCAACTTTCACGGGTCATATGATATTCAAAGTGTCTATAATTTTCGTATTTGATTATCATCCTAGCAACTACAACGTTCAAAATCCTAGGGTAATTTTTTTATGTTTTTTTTTTTAAGCTCGCCAAGACTGCATTTATTTAGCTTAATAAAAAATACAATATAGCATAACAGTAATACTGTAAAAGTAACTATTTTCGACTTTGATATATATTTAATATATGTTAATAATAAATATGTCAATGTTAAATTATGTTACATTGTTTTTGGAGGTTTCTTTCGGCTCTTATTGAGCAACTGAGCATTTTTTTTTATTCTGTAGTTTTCCATTGGTTACAATAGTGACCGCGAATAAAACACATTCTTTCACTAACGTTTTGGATTAAATGATTCATTCATTCATAATTATCATTATTATTTAGATTATTATTTAGAAAAGGAATGCCATTTGTTTCAAGGAGTAAAATACACATTCTCTTTAAGTAATTAGAACAAATGTTGTTATTAATTAGTTTTATTGATTCTTGTCTACAAATTAATACATTACACTTCTTAAATTTTCCATAATACAAAAAGATGTAAATCAATATTCAAGATAAGAGGGGAACAAAATGTAAAACTGAAGAAATTAACATTCAAAATTCTACCCTCTCAATGTCGATAGTGGTGATTGGTAAAGTGCCCTTATGATTTTTAAGTAACTTTACAAATTGGATTATTCAATTCTAATACATACAGTTTGGCATGAAATTGATTTATTTTATTCAAAGGCTTAGTAAACAAACCCAACATTTGCCCTGATGTTTTATAAGCTACGCTTCCTTGCCCAAAGCCCAATCCTAGTGACTAACAGAAACCATATCACTGGTTTCAGATCAGAAATGAACAGTAAAGTCTGCAAACACCTGTGCATCAGTTTCTCAGAGGATGTGGTCTGACTGAGAAGAGCTGACAAGTAATTTGCTGTGGAACAATTCAACGTACAGAAAGCCATAAAAAACATTTCAACATCTCATTCACAGTGTAACATACTTGTATATTAGAATTTATCAATCAAATAACTTTTTATTCACAACTTTATGAAGTCCTAAAATAGATTATGAGATCTGAAAGATGAAATAATAGGAGTACTTTTTATCCGCTCTATTTGACTCTTTTTTTTTTTTGGCTATAACAGACAAATAGAAAAATATGACAGTAAAACCACATTCTTGAGATATAAATTGATGTAGAATAATTTATTGGAGATCAGATTTTAGCTGATTGTCATTTATTTAAGTTCTGTTCTGTCAGGTTCTGTTAACTGATCCAGAAAGCTTTTATTAGAGATAATAGATCCTGTGGATAGATTATAAAATCATTAATTAATCACATTTGAATGCCTTTAAAATGAGAAACAAACATTTATACAGCAACCTTTGATCATCAGTGACATGCATCAGGGTGGGGCAGTCTGTTTTCTCATAGCAGTTAGGGGAGTGTTCTGGGAAAACCGTTTGAAAACAGTGATTTGTGCACTCCAAATGTCTAATTAATGTATAAGAAATGCTCTGGTTACTAACATAACCTCAGTTCCCTGAGATAAGGGAACAAGCATTGCGTTGACATTCTTATGGGTAAACTCCTCTTTACTCTGAGGTTATGTTAGTAACCAGAGCGTTCCTTTTCGAATGGTCTCTCCCAATGCATTGACATGCTTTTGAGGAACACGTCCAATAGTGCTGTGCTATAAGCAAGTGCAGAACGAACCCGCTCTGTGAGCTCAGCCCTGGGCTACTGTAAGCATGAGCCAATAATATAAAAAAAACATAACATAACCCTAACCACTTATAAGGGGATTAGGTAAATAACCCATGCCTGCTGGGCAGAGATGTCCAAATTTTAGAACCTCATGAAGGTAGACAGCGACAACCAGCTGGTGGGCACACAAATAACACCAATAGAAATGCCGCTGGACCAAGCCCAGGAGGAGGCCATTCCTCTGGTGGAGTGGGCCCTCACACGCATATGCCACTGCAAGTCAGCTGAGGCATTAACCAAGGCTATAGCATCCAATATCCAGTAGTGTTGGGCAATATTTTTCAAATCATCATATCATCAGTCCATGAGATCGACAATACATGATATTATCATGCATGGGTGGGGCAAGAGAGAGACTCTTAGTTCTTGTCATAGCATAACTATTTAGTGTTTTAAACTGACGGGTGCGCAAGAGTGAGCCCTATGGAATCACCAATAATCAGAAAAATATACTTTCAAACATACTGATAAACTAACATGTTAAATATAAAAATACTATATTTAAAACAGCTAGTTTATATATATTCGGACACAACAGTTGCGTCCTGTGACAAATTTTGCCGCATCGGCGCACAGATGTTATCGGTCTTAAAGGTCTGCAAAATCAGTAGTATATTTAATTTAAAGACCAACAGTTTAACACTAAATATACATAAACGAACACATTAAATATAAAGTATTTAAAACAGGTAAGTTCATATATTTGGAGTAAAGTTAAATTGAATGGATACATCAGCAGTCTGGACCACGCATGAGCCTGATGCACCGCCGCAGAAACAAGAATGAGATGCATTCTACCATAGCCCAACTGTGGCATTAAATTCAGTAAGTGAGGGCTCGGTTAAAATATTGCACATAAATAAGCCATTCAGGTTACTTGTTAAACTGCAATGAAATACCTTCATATATCAGTAGACTCGTTTACCGGCTACAGGCTCTAATCCTCATTTGCACGTGTGTGTGTGAAATGCGGTGCTTAAAGTGAATTATAATAGGCTGCCTAATCATAATAATAATAATAATATTTATAATTAGGGGTGACCCTGAATAGTCAAAGATACGATGCTTCGATAGGAGGAGCCAGATTCAACTACCAATCTCAGGGTGCTTCTCAACCGGAAAGCTGCATCCTGTGAAGCCTGTATATCTTGCCTGCCACGTCATCAAACGTCGCTGAAGGCCAACTCAATCAGAAGGATCCTTGGAAGGCAGCTTTCGTTTCACATCCTTCATTCAGCTGAATTTGAAGGATGCATGGAATGTATCCTCTGGGACCTTCAATCACCCACAATCCTTTGTACCCATTCCATTTCATGAAAATAAACGGACGAAAAACGAGTCAGTACTGAGCTTATCTGTATTTATTATGCTATGTAAGACAAAAATAATGTTTTCGGATTTGAAAGAACAGATGTTATCTTTTGTTTGGGGTAAATTACTTACAAAACACTAAACGGCCAATAATTTAAGCCACGGGAAGACTAAACGACTAATTCATTGTATGGCATTAATAGAAAGCTAAATAATATAAAGATTTGTAATACAAAGTATTTTTCCAAAACTACATTTTATTAGTGTTTTGGTGCTGTGACGGTGAGGGAGGGAACATATGTGATGTAGACACATGCACTTACTAGACTGTCTCATTCTAGTGTTTAATTCCGAGGAGTAGTCTAACCTACAAGACACTGAAGGACAACTAGGAAGGACGCAGCCTCAGTACGATACAGCCATTTGTTTGAGAAGCACCCTCACAGTTGAATATTCGTGGGGTGTTATGATCCTGCCATTTTGGCTATATGGTGGTGCTCATAATGTCTAATTTGGGTTTTCTCCCAGTAAGTTAATATACAGCCTATTAAATAATACAATAAATAAGAATCTGAAAATAAATAAGCTTCAGATAAATATTTTAACGTGCGTAAATAAATCCAACCACACCTATAGATTTAAGTTTCACTTTCCATAATCCCTGACCAACAGAGGAGAAGCAATTCGGCGGCAGGGATTTAAATCTGACCCAGACAGAGTGAAAGACTGGATTTTTTCAATCAGGTAGGGTGCAAGTGATTTTAAAACATTTCGGCTGGTTTACATATATCATGGATATATTATTTTAACTTGTGTAAGATGCATTTGGTTGAGTTTCACAGCAATACATTGCTTCATTGTAGTGCTACAGTGATTATCTCTTCAACGTGAGCGAGCAGGACAAACAACAATGCAGAATATTAATAACTATGACTGGGACTGTCATATACATAACATTATACACTCATTGGCCACTATATTAGGTACACCTTGCTAGTACCAGGTTAAGGCCCGTTCACACTAAGCACGAACTATAAAGATAATGATAAAGATATAGTTCTAAAAATCATTCTCAATATTAAAGAATAGCAGAGTCCACACCAAAGCTATAATGATAAAGGCACAGAGAAACAATATAATTGTAATCACTTTCAGAACTATTTTTTTTTCTGATGAACGATAAAAACATTGACAGCCAATCAGAATCAGCAGACGCGTGTGTTTAGAATACACAGACAATATCGTTCGCTGGTGTGAACACTATTATCGTTATATTTATAGCTATCTTTATAGTTATCGTTCTTGGTGTTAACGGGCCTTTAGACCTCCTTTTGCCTTCAGAACTGCCTTAATTCACTGCTTCATGGCATGGATTCAACAAGGTGATGGAAACATTCCTCAGAGATTTTGGTCCATATTGACATGATAGCATCACGCAGTTGCTGCAGATTTGTTGTGGCTGCACATCCATGATGCGAATCTCCCGTTTCATCATCACATCACAAAGCTGCTCTATTGGATTGACATCTGGTGATTGTGGAGGCCATTTGAGTAAAGTGAACTTATTGTCATGTTCAAGAAACCATTCGGAGATGATTTGAGCTTTGTGATATGGTGCATTATCCTGCTGGAAGTAGCCATCAGAAGATGGGTTCACTGTAGTCATGAAGGGATGAACATGGTCAGCAACAATACTCAAGTAGGCTGTGGCACATAAATGATGCTCAATTGGTACCGAATTGTGCCGATAAAATATCCCCCACACCATCAACACCAGACTGAACTGTTGAGGCAGGTTGGATGCTTTTATGTTCTTTATGCCAAATTCTGACCCTATCATCTGAATGTTGCAGCAGATATCGAGACTCATCAGACCAGGCAATGTTTTTCCAGTCTTCTAGTGTCACAATTTTGGTGAGCCTGTGTGAATTGTAGCCTCCAGTTCCTGTTCTTAGCTGACAGTAGTGGCACCCTGTGTGGTCTTCTGCTGCTGTAGCCCATCTGCTTCAGGGTTCGATGTGTTCAGAGATGCTATTCTGCATACCTTGGTTGTAACAAGTGGTTATTTGAGTTACTGTTGCCTTTCTATCATCTCTAATCAGTCATCAGCATCAACAAGGCATTTTCATCCACACAACCGCTGCTCACTGGATATTTTCTCTTTTTTGGACCATTCTCTGTAAACCCTAGAGATGATTGTGCATGAAAATCCTAGTAGATCAGCAGTTTTTGAAATCCTCAGACCAGCCCATCTGGCACCAACAACCATTCCAAGTCACTTAAATCCCCTTTCTTCCCCATTCTGATACTCAGTTTGAACTTCAACAAGTTGTCTTCACCATATCTAGATGCCTAAATGCATTGAGTTGCTGCCATGTCATCTGATTAGCAATTTGTGTTACCACGCTATTGAACAGGTGTACCTAATAAAGTGGCCAGTGGGTGTATGTTCATGTGCATTTGAGGCATTATTTTGTGCAGATAACCTATTAGTCGTAATATTAATGTTATGTTGTATAAATAATAAAGCATATTCTATATGAGATAAATTATGAGTTAAATCTCATTGATTAAAAACCTGTTGCTTCATTCTACTGGTCATCTTCAGCAGAACACAGAACATTAATAACTACTGTCATACACATAACATTATAATAAAAGCACTATTGTAAAAAAATTGTTTTTTAATTTTTAGGGTTGCGCTGATGTTTAATGTTAACTATCTTTTAATCAAAACATAAAACATGATTTACCACTTTTGTATCTTTGAGACATCCGTTATACATTTTTCCTGCATGTTAACGTAATTACGACTGTCGAATTTTTGACTCTTGGAAATGTATATATAAAACATATGATTCAACCACCAGTCGAATATCAGCAAGATTAGAAAATTCTGATTCGACGATGAAAATCCTTAGTCGGGGACAGTTCTAAGGAGTCTCTGCTTTGTAACTGGCTGCCCTTTACAGTGGCTTCCAAAGCACACAAAGAGCTGCTCTGAGTGTCTAAATAGGCCAGAGCGCTCAACTCTAAGAGCCCCAAACCAGGAAGAGTGTATTGGGACCCTGCTCACCATCTGAGTTGGGGAGCACCAGAAGGGTGATGACTTGATGCTCTAAATGGAGTGGAGAGCACTTTCAGCACATAGCCATGTCTCGGTTTGAGGATGACTCAACAGTTGTTTGGCCCAAACTCATGACAGGAAGCACTGACTCACAGTGCTTGCAGGTCACCCACTTGCTTGACTGATGATAGAGCCAAAAGGAAGGCGTCAGCCTAGGAGGTTCTAAGTCGGCACAGAATGAGAAAAAGGCAGATTCCATCTCTGAACTCCCATCAGATACTTAACAAATAAGTTGTTTTTGCCAACTGATTGACCAGCCATAAAATGATGCCAAATCATGTCCTTTGCCTGCGAGAAAATGTTCTCCCTCAGTGCTTTTGGCTAAGGGGCTTCAGATAGCAGCTAAATCAACTTGGGGAACCACATCTGATTCCTCCAGAGTGGGGCCACCAGGAGGACGGGGCATCTGACTTCCCTGACCCAGGCATCTCGCTGTCTCCAAAAGTATATTGTTCAGTGAAAGTTGCCTTCTTTTTTATAATGAATAGATTGAATACTAAGAAAGTTGATGTTTAACTTTAAAAATTGAACGAGGGAGAGGGTAGAGAATTATGTCCCAGGTCGCTATAGACCTGAGGTATGCATTTAAGGGTTAACTGCTCTCAGTGTAAGGAGATTACCTTGTGCCCATAGAAAGAGGCATTGAGGTAGCCTTTGACCTGAGACTGCCTTGGTAATTGATAAAGGCTACCAACGTCATATTGTCTAAACGGGCCAAAGCATGGTGCCCCTTTAAGGTTTTTATGGCCAGAAAAAGGGGCAATTGATGTTTAAGCGCCACTCCATGTTTAACCAAACTCCAAACTCTCAAAGGGGCGCCTGATTGAAAGAGATGAGAGGTTTTGCAAGATACCATGGCTATGATGCAACGGTGGGTTACCCTGAGATGAAAAACGTCCCAGGTGCCAAGCCTGGGACAGAACATTTCCCAATAACCTCTTTCTTCAGTGCCATCAACAGTTCACAGTTCAGTTCAGTCAACATGGGCTTTGAGACAGTACCGAAAGGGCTGCATATTGAGCAGGCCCAAAGGAATCACAGAAGAAGAGGCCAACATGAGATCAATCTTCACCTGGAAAGCCCTGAGGGGACATTCCCTAATTTTAACAATGCCACTAGAATAGTCAGAAGGCATTTCGGCATAATCCATGCCCTCATTTGGGCAGAATCAATAATTGTCCCCAGAAAGACTACTCTCTGGCTGGGAGACAAGGAGCTCTTGACTAAACTGATTCTCAACCCAAGGTGCTCCAGGTGGCTGAGCAGCAACCTGTAAGTGATAAGTTCCCATTCTGACCTGGCTAAAACCAGTCAATCATCGAGGTAGTTAAAAATGCAGATGTATGTCTCAGAGGGGAAAGAGCTGCGTCTATGCACTTTGTAAAAAGTGCGCAGGGCTAGAGACAGTCAGACTAGAAGGACTGTGTACTGATAGGCCAATCCCTCAAATGCAAATCTGATCAACGGTATGTGATGAGGGGGTATTTGTATATGAAAGTAAGCGTCTTTCAGATCCACTAACAGAAACCTGTCTTCGGGACATACTTTATCCAGGATCTGTTTCAAAGTTAATATCTTAAATGGCCATCTCCTAAGTGAGTGGTTCAAATATCGGAGATCAAGAATAGGTCTAAGGCTGCACCATGTTTCTTGGGATCAAAGAAGTAGCTGCTGTAAAACCCTTACTCGCTGTTTGCTAAAGGAACCATTTCCTTGGCTCCTTTTGCAAGCAGCGTTTGTAATTCGGACCGGAGAACATGAGAATCATTGTTCCATACTGAAGTTTGAAAAACTCCTCTGAACTGAGTTGGCTGCAAGCAAAACATCCAAGATAGCTTTCTAAGCCTGAAGCCAGGCGGTATGTGATTCCAGTTTTTCAAAAGAAAGTTTGCTGCACAGAGGTGGGGACCTTGGCACTTTGGAAATGGGTAGCGTTTCGCTGTCAGGTTTAGGTTGGGGCTGAAGTGGCATTGGCTTGGCTGGCTGCTGACCGGATGGAGCCTTTTGGCGACTTGAACCAGCTGCCACACTGGAGGGCTTTGGCAAGAAGTGATGCATTGCCTGCAATGACTTCTGTGCCACTGTAAACAGTTCGGTAAACCCATCACACCAGGGCCAAATAGTCACTTAGTAGAGACTGGAGAGTCTTGGAAGGTGACCTTATCAGCATCCATGATCGCAATCAAATTTAGCTAAAGGTGGTGCTCCAGTACTGCACAGTGGCCTTAGTAGAGTGCAGAGCCAGGTTAGTTGCTTTGAGCAGCCCTTTAAAGGTATCAGAACTTTGGCCAGACTAGTCCATGGTACTGAGAAGTTTGGCCTGGAACACTTGAAGCATCACCATTGTGTGAAGCACTGAGCCAGCCTGGTCAACCGCTGAATAAGCCCTGTTTGCTGAGGTAGTCATGCAGGGCTTAGATGGATGCACTGCATGGGCATTTAACCCCCGGGCCTACGGAGGGCACAGATGTGCAGTGACCACCTTTTACAGAGGGGGGAGCTTGCTATAACATGGGCCAAGCAGGGGCCACACCACATCCTGGTGAGATCCTTGTGAACTGCCAGCAGGAACAGAACAGGCCATTGGTGGGAGCAATGTCCCTTCAGGTACCACTCGTCAAGTGTTGGGTGTGCTCTTCTAGAGCCTACTAAGCCAGGCCGAAATCCTCAACAGCCTTAGATATAATGTGGATCTGCTCACTGTCCCTGTTAGGCCATGTTGTCTGCATCAGAGGCAGGGTTTCGGGCTCTTCACCAGAACACACACACTCTTCAGCATCCAAGCCCATTAATGATATGGAGTCATCCACGGTGGTTTCCTCCTCAGATGCCCTGAAGGAAATCAAGCCGTACACACCAGATGAGGGGCGATGATCCTCATGTGTGAAGCACACTAGCAAATCAAGGAATTGAGTAGAGTAAAGCACACAGGGACTGTGTCGGCGTGAGTTCACACGAGCCCGGTTTTAAAATGACGCTGCTCTGGTGTTACTTTCTCTTAAGGGAGAGAGGAAACAGGAGAGCAGAGTGGGGATGATTGGCTTCATTAAAGAAGGCGATCCGTGAGTGGAGGAGGGCAGGACTCAGTGAGCGCAGCCTCTGCGTGGGCGCTGGCCAGTCATGAGACACACTCACTCTACCTGTCTGCACAGGCCTCAATTGTGGCATAACATTTGAATCAACATTGCTGGGAATTTGCTCTTTTTCTAATCTAGAGAGGGAAGACTGCTGATCTGACAGTTGTCCAGAAGACAATCATTGACACCCTTCACAAGGAGGGTAAGCCACAAATATTCATTGCCAAAGAAGCTGGCTGTTCACAGAGTGCTGTATCCAAGCATGTTGACAGAAAGATGAGTGGAAGGAAAAAGTGTGCAAGAAAAAGATGCACAACTAACCGAGAGAGCTGCAGCATTATGAGGATTGTTAAGCAAAATTGATTCAAGAATTTGAGTGAACTTCACAAGGAATGGATTGAGGCTGTGGTCAAGGCATCAAGAGCAACCACACACAGACGTGTCAAGGAATTTGCTGAACCACAGACAATGTAAGAGGCGTCTTACCTGGGCTAAGGAGAAGAAGAACTGGACTGTTGCCCAGTGGTCCAAGTCCTCTTTTCAGATGAGAGCAAGTTTTGTATTTCATTTGGAAACCAAGGTCCTAGAGTCTGGAGGAAGGATGGAGAAGTCCAGTGTTAAGTTTCCACAGTTTGTGGTGATTTGGGGTGCAGTGTCATCTGTTGATGTTGGTCCATTGTGTTTTTTGACAACCAAAGTCACAGCACCCATTTACCAAGAGATTTTGGAGCACTTCATGCTCCCTTCTGTTGACCAGCTTTTTAAAGATGCCGATTTCATTTTCCAGCAGGATTTGGCACCTGTCCACACTGCCAAAAGTACCAAAAGTTGGTTAAATGACCATCGTGTTGGTGTGCTTGACTGGCCAGTAACTCACCAGATCTGAACCCCATAAGGAATCTATGGGGTATTGTCAAGAGAAAAATGAGAAACAAGAGACCAAAAAATGCAGACGAGGTGAAGGCCACTGTCAAAAAAACCTGGGATTCCATACCACCTCAGCAGTGCCACAAATTGATCACCTCCATGCCACACCGGATTGAGGCAGTAATTAAAGCCAAAGGGGCCCCTACCAAGTATTGAGTACAACTAAAAATTTATTATTATTTTTTTATTATTGGTCTTATGAAGTATTCTAATTTGTTGAGATTGTTGAGGTTTTGTTAAATATGAGCCAAAATCATCACAATTAAAAGAACCAAAGACAAACTACTTCAGTCAGTGTGCACTGAATTTATTTAATACACCAGTTTCACAATTTGAGTTGAATTACTAAAATTAATGAACTTTTCCTCGTCATTCAAATTTATTGAGATGCACCTGTATGTAGGTCAGATCCTCCCCTTTTGGCAGGGTGTAGCACCATTGGTTCGTGCAGCTACATGGATGAGAACAAATCAGGGATCAGTATCAGAGTAAACAGCAGTTTCCCCATTAGTGTGTCATTGCAATGGGAGAGACCATTCAAAAGGGAACAAACCAGCCACTGTGTAGTGTCATTATTACAAATGTGCTCAAAATAATTTAAAGTGAACAATTCTTGAACATATCTTCTACAAATTTCCTTAGACTGTGCACAAAATTATACAAGCATATGTACCAATTACCAAATACCACCAGGGGGCAATGTCTGTGACCTCCTGAAATTAGAATAATCTCTTAACATTGTTAACTTTGATTTATTAAACCTTCATGGTAATGTACTGATAAAACCATAATATTGTTACCATAAATAAAAAAGTTAATGCAAACACAAGACTTTCACATGAACTTCACATGAATTCTCCAGTCATCAATTCTCTGTAACTGTATATCAATCGTTCTCCATTTCTATCTGCTGTTTAAGTGAAAGCAAACATGTTGCAAATAACACAGTTTCCTTGTACCTCAAATGTCACAATCAGAAATGGTTTTCACATGATTCAATCACTGGCTGGCATGCAAATCATCTGAAACAGTTGTGATTTATCAAATTATCATGCTAATTCCTCATTTGTAATGTCAACATTGCCAATGTTAAGAGTTATCTCACTTTATCTGCAAAATAAGAACGGAATACCAAACACTATTATGCACAATATTACCTTGATCATTATATTACCACAGTAAAACAACATTTCTGTTTAATTCAGAGCTTTTCTTCAAACTGCCATGACATCAGTTTTTGACCATGATTATATTCGAATCATTGGAAACAGCAGAATCAAGAAAAATTAAGAAAAAATATTTAAGATTTCAATCTTAATCTGTAAAACTGTCTGTGAATGTGTGTGTGTGTGTGTGTGTGTATATATATATATTATTAAATTCCACATCTCACATCTTTTGGGGGATTTTCATTAGTAGGCTATGTTTTTTACCAGTGGTTTCAGGGTGTTGGAAAGTCTGTTCAGATGATGCTAACCCTGAAACAACATACAGAACTAACAAATATTGTTACTTACTATGCAATCACATAATAATTGCTGTTAATAGTGTTCGTCGTCTGGTTGACTACATCTTCTATAAATTTTTCTGAAAATTCCTGTCATATGCATGTAAAGTGACAGTCACCACTTATAAGCTACTACTAAATATTGTAGACACTTAATTCCCTGAAAAGCATTAGCTAATGCGGCTCATTCGTCTAAGGCACTAGTTCCAAACCTGTGACGTCGTGGGTTCAAATCCAGTGAGATAAAAGTTGCTTCTTTTCCAGACATTGGATTTTCCATGTGTGTTCGTACTAAATTGAAAACTTGTTTGTTCTTGTGGCTCAGTGGTAGAGCATTGCTTTAGCAGTGCAAAAGGTTGTGGGTTCAATTCCCAGAAAATACATGCAAGGTAAAAATTGTGTAGCCTAAATGCACTGTAAGTCACTATGGATAAATGCATCTGTTTAATGTAAATGTGAAGCTGCTTTGCAATAATTGTATCATAAAAAGCACTATACAAATAAACTTGAATGTAATTCTTCCTATGAACTGAATACAAAAACGTGATTTAATCTGCACTAAAACATTTGAAATAGATGTGCTGATAGTTTAAATGAATCAGGCCTAAATAAACACAAAAACACCCATTTGCCAGATTTCCTTTTCCTAAGTTGAAAACAGCTCATTTTAAAATGCTTGCACACTTTAATGATAGTATGCTATGATAATATGTTTTCTATGTGTGCAGTATTCGAAATATTTGTAGCCTACCTAAACTTTATCAAAATTAAATTAGATTTTTTTCTATCTTTATTTTTAAAGCAAACACAAATGCCGGTCTGTTGTTTGACACTAACAAACCACCACTAGGGGGAAACATTGCCTAGACTTTCTTAAACGTGCGCTTTAAGTAGACAATAATTGAACTTTTGACAGTAATGTCTATAATGATACAGTGGAACTAGACTTTCGTCATATAAAAAAAACAAACAAACAAAAAAAAAAACATTTTGTTCTTTTACATAACAGTGGTGGTCACTCTTCACGGTGGCTGGCTGCAATGATGGGATGACCAGCCAAATATGAATAATTTTATGTCACGCAATGTCTCACGCTCAGCCAGCGGATATAGCGGTCAGGTCAGCTGTTGACGCTCTATAACGAAATAATGAACGAATTTGTCATTGCGGATAAAATAAGGGAACAATATTTTTATGGTTTCGTTTGTGGATGTCACAAGTTCAAGTCTGGGATAACATCTGATCCTTGCATTTGTGCCTAATCATTAGCCTACGGATTTCTCATGTGACTTGTACAGTAGGCTTACATCATTTGTCGTTTTACTTTATCGTTTTAAAAATGTTCTAATACTTATGTTGTTATAATTTATAAAAAAATGAACACATGCAATTTTAAATATATATATATATATATATATATATATATATATATATATATATATATATATATGGATAAGTATTCTTTGTATATATAGATTTCACTTAAAAGGAGAATTTTTCTTTGCTTATTGTAAAACGTGGACAAAAATATTGAGTGGTTCTAACATGTATCATTTTCTTTCTCTCACACACAGTATAAACAGGATGTTTATGCCAGCATAAAGGCCTTAGACAAACCCAGCACTGATGGTCAGATAGCCCTCAGTGAGTTCCCAGAGTAAACTGCATCCTTCAGTCTAGATTAACTGGGATTTAAACCTCTATTCTGTTTAGTTCAGACTGACGCAGGGCTGAAGCTCTTCCTGTGGCTGTAGTCAACGTGTTTTAGGATCGGATCCCAATTGCCTGTGCTTAGTTCACTGAGCCTGGCTCTCTTTTCAGAGCAGCAACACACTGTCTGAGCTCTTACAAAAACAGGATTATCTGAGGGGAAAAGGTGTAAAGTTATGTAGTTTGCAGATGTATAGTCATGAATAATGACTCAAAAAAATGCTATAAGTAAATAGACTCACCTGGCAATAAAATCCTGAGTATCCAGATAATCCTGGACACCTTGTGACGTAACATGATAACAACCTCTCAAGACACTTGAGCATCTAAACCCTGGCAAACCACCCTAGCACTGTCGCATCGAGTTTCGCAAGCAAATAAGAGATTACATGTCTCCTGTTGTGAAAATTTGATACTAAATTGTAAAAGTAATAATAAAACGCCTTCTTAATTCTAAATGATCATGGCATTTATTGCAGTTTTTTAAATAGTTTTCTGTCAGTTCATTGTAGACAAGCTGGAGGCAGTTTTAGTAAAGCCAGAGGTGGTAATTTCTTGTAAGCAGCAATTAACGTTGACAACTTTACCCGGGACAGCCTCTCTGTTTAAATATCCCTCTGTTTTCACACATTCTTGCTCTGTTTTCAGTATAGTTCATTTAAATAGTATTTCCTTTGGTGTATCAGAAAAAAAAAAGGTGAGATTAAGAGGCTAAACATTACCAGATGCGTTGACAGGATTAGCTAGCTGCAGTAGTGCTAATTCACCCTCTTGATGTTACACAAGAGATTCAGTGTTGCAGGACTTCAACTGTTGTTTTTCCAAACGTACACAGCAAGTTGAGTGTAATTTGGACTGTGAGTGGTGTCATTAAATCAGCTAGACACACCGCACATTCAAAGTGCGACTGAGGTACACACAAGCGCCTCAGATATCCAACACAATTCCTCTCTTGTGTAGGAGCTAAGCTCAATCGGTTAGCGCTGGTTCACTATACAACATTGTTGATTTGTTGTGGAATCATGCAATGGCCATTTCCAAAGGACCTACATGGAAAAGCAACATCTTGAAAAGCACTTGTGGACAGATATTGAGTGTCAAGCTAGATATTCAGTGCTAAGCGCTTTCAAGTGTAAACAACTGGCATTTGAACACATTCCTTATTCATTAGTATAAACATGTATTCTAGCTAAATATACTTCATTTATTACCCTAAACAAACACATTGAAAAGTCATCTGAGGGCAAAATGTAAGCCATCAAGAAGTCTATAATGTTGTCACTCGTCCCGAATGAAGCAAAAAAAAAAAAAAGGCTTAGCCTCATGCTAGCCATGACAGTCAACCTCCTCAGAGGGTTTGGTTTTAATCTTTTGGTTACAGTCCATAGAAAACAATTCTTTAGAGCTGATGTGGAATGGATGTCGTGAGAATCAAAAACCCTTTTGCCAGGCCCTGATTTGATATGAAGCACATTAGTACTGATAAAACTCCTTCCCAGGAGGCACCTCAGCTTGAACCATTTATGGGTGTGCTGACCTACAGCTAAAAATACTTTGGAAAACTGCTGTTGAACACCGCAGACCCTTTCTAGGATTTAATAGTGCCTGAAGGGGATATGACTAAAGGCCAGTTCACACCAAGAATAATAACTATAATGATATATTAGTGTCCACACCAATGGATGATAACATTCAGTTTTTATAAGAGCACTTGAGTTCGGTTGTCTCCTGCTCTTAATGCTCAAGCTCTGATGTTATCATTGTATTTCTGGTATGGACTTTTTTTGTGCTATACTTTATAATTATATTTATCATCTTAAGTATGAACAGGCCTTAACTCATAACTACGTTTATGTTTAAAAGTTTGTATGGTGCATAGGGCTGCACAATTAATCAAATTTCTAATCGCAATAACAATTATGGATGCCACAATTAAATAATCGTTCAAAGCAAAAAATAATCGTTCAAAGTCCACTTATCTCATTCTGCATGCTTAAGATGCATTATTTTTCTTTCTACATGTTATCTTAAGGGTTTTCGCCATTATTTTAATTTTAGCATAACGTTAAAATACCATTCATATTTTTACTTTTTCAAAACTTAAAGAAGAAACCAATCTGAACTATAGTTGACATTTAAGGTGTTATACTATAGAAAAGCACTTACATTTTTTCAGTTAAGAGTTTCTTTAGCCTGTTTATTTTCAAATATAAATATGGCATGCAATTGCATCAAGCAATGGTATAAACATCATTCAGTGTAAATTGTGATAATCGTAATTAATAATCCCAATTACAGTTTCAAGGGAATAATCGACAATTATGATTTTTGTCAATCGTGTAGCCCTAATTTCTAACTGTTCAAACTCGACAAGACATGACAATTGTGACACTTTTCAGAGTATGTTTAACCCTTTAAAGCTCTTGTAAAGATGTTTTAACCCTTGTTTAATCAATGTTTCAAACACTTAAAGTGTGTTAGGGTCACTTTTAAGCCTGAGTTATGAAAAAAATGTTCTAGAACAAGGCTAACGCTGCTAAAGTTAGCACTGAAACTGGAAAGGTATACATTGTGAACTGCTAACTCAAAATATCAATCTGAAATGTGGCGATACAACAATATAACCCAGAATAATTTTAAAATACCTTTTGTTAATTTTAAACACCATAACTAAAACATTTACTGATTACATCGATCTGTTTCATCTAACAGCTAGCTAAACAAACTTTTTAAGTTTTCACTTCAAATAGACACTGCTTTTCATCTAGACTGTAAATTGGGAGGAGGCCGAGGAAAGGATGAGCTCATTAGAGAGATAATTCCACATCAATTCATTTCTTTTCTCTCTCTTTTCTGCCCCACGCCCAGCTAAGTTTATTTTCACACCACATTCTCGTAAAGAGCCCTCCCAGCACCACATGACCTTCCAGCATCTTCAACCTCCACACCTTCACCTCACCGCAGGTCGCAATAATCACCCGTTCAAGCATATCATAGTGTTAGCGCAATGCTATATAATGTTGTTATGTATGATAATGTAGTTTTGTTGGAGCTCAGTTTTAAACAACACTCTCAGTCTCAGAGGTGTATAAACACAAGTGGTGAAGGTGCTAATGCAGGGCGGTAGGGAGAAAATGTGCCAGACAGATCGAGCTTCAAAGATCTCAGACCTGATCCGAAATGAGTCTGTTGTCCTGGTTGTGTGTAAGGCTGATTCAAGACCAGCAGAAATGGCACCGTGCCATACTTTGTTATCTCAGTGCAGCTTGAAATTTTACAGATCTTATCCTAAGAGCAATTTCGTGGTAAAATGCAATTGTTTATATCTGTGATCAACAACACATTGAGCACATTTTAAGTTTATCCACAGAATAACACACAAGCCCCCCCCCCCCCCCCCCCCCCCCCACCCCTTCATCTAAACCAGACCAGAATTTTGTATTATCATTCAGCATTTTCATTAATTTTATAAGTCACTTTCAAACACTCGCACATTTGGCTATAAATGTCATTCTTTTAAATGCATAAACTTGCACACATTACTCATCAAGTCTTCTCTCATTAAAAAGGAACAGAAAACTACATTTTTGTTAAAAATGAAATAAAATTTAAAGGCAACTCTTAATTTACATCACACAAACTTTATTTGCCACAATTGTGATTTTGTTCCTCAAAATGTGACTTTATTTCTCACAAACTGTGACTTGTTTTAAACTTGATTTCATAAATCTCATAACTGAATTATTAAATTTGTCACTCAAAAGGTGCAGTGAAATTTATCAGACAGCGATGAACTACAGATCAAATTGAACTACAAAGAACAAAACCCACACAAGCTCAAATAGAAGGCACTTTCAAACCAAGCAGCTTTCTGTTAGTCAGATTCTGTGTTATGATTGGTCAGATCGCCTGTCAATCAAACTCCCTGCAAAGGGTCAATTGCACAAAATCAGAAGGTTGCTATTCCGAAGCTACTGCAGTATTCACATAGTCACGTGATCTCAACATGGCGACCCCCATGAGCCACAACTCAACTTAAGTAGAATAAAACTTTTTCTCAACATATTTCAAAGTGCTGAAACATTTACACATTATGAGTGGTACTAGTAGTGATCATAATCCAACTATCTGTGAGTTTTCAGTAATAAATGTTACATTAAAGGCAATATCAAGATTGGAAAATCTGTTATAATGATGGTATCATCACTACTATAATATCT
This sequence comes from Carassius gibelio, assembly GCF_023724105.1. Classification (NCBI taxonomy): domain Eukaryota; kingdom Metazoa; phylum Chordata; class Actinopteri; order Cypriniformes; family Cyprinidae; genus Carassius; species Carassius gibelio. The sequence continues at coordinate 11,256,457 of NC_068392.1, read as the reverse complement.
TATGTCCGTTTTTTAATAAAAAGCCTTGAACTGAAGTAATACTGAGTGAAAGAGAACCCTTTTTGGGTGGTAAAGATTTACTATCTGGCGTCATTCTCTAGTGGCAGCATTTTAGAGTTATCGAGGGTAATATGTTGTGAAATGTTGTTTTTAGCACTTTAGTTGGTGAGGCACATTCATGGAGCCATGGAGCTTTGGGAAGGTTGGTTCAATAGTTAGTCTTGATCTTCATTGGATGCAGTGAGAAGGTCAACAGGGCACGAGCTACCTCTGCAGATCTCTATCTCTGCTCTTTATGTCAGGTCTGACTGGTAGAAGAACACGCTCAATCCCTCTATTCATCCTCTAGTTTAAACAACAGGGACACTGAATTTGTCTGGTGCAGAAATATTCATGAGAGAATATCATATAAATAATATAATTATACAAAACATTTCAGAAGCTTTCATTTTTGCTTAAAAACGAAAAGAAATTGTATTTTGGGGGCTGTCCGCAATTAAATAATTAGAATACTTCTCCTTATTTTCACAGTGATCACTTCATCAGAATTTCCCTTTTTTCATATAAATGCATCCTAGCATGTTCCTATGCGAGCTTTAAGCTTGTGCATCATCAAATGAAAGCGGGAGTTGAATAATAACATATCCTGGAATGTCTCCTACACTTAAAACAGTGTCAAAAACTCCCAGACGGTTGAGAACGTGTTGATGTGTTAAGAAGAGTGAGGACTGGATTCATGAAGATGTTCTCTGGCTGTTTGAAGATGTTTGAGAAGTCATAGAGAGTTGATTCTGGGTGGACATGAAATAAGACACAGTCAGAATCTCTCCAGCCTTCTGTAACACTCTTAAGGGAGTCTCATTTTGACCTTGCACACCATCGCTAAACATAGAATAAGTTTTGTTTGGATAAATGTAGCCAAAATGCATATTTCTTGAATTCCCGAGAAGACAAATGGTTCGGCCCAATCCGCAGGGACAGAGAGGGTTTGATATGATAGATGACCTCTTTCTACACTTGACATCTAACATGAAATGGACACATCTAAAAGGCACAAATGTCCCCATCCTCGTCCTTTAAAGGTTTGGATTGGGAAAGCATTTCCAGCTTTCTGACGCTCTCCTGAAGGAACAGAGTATTCAAAGTGCTAGGCTTGTTAACATGAAGTTTTTCAGAAGTTATTTTCAACAGCAAAGGGCAGAAGGTGTGCTTAAAATAAGCGTAAGCCAAATAAATTCAAGCCAAAAATTTCTCCTTTTAAATGACATGCAGTATATGACACTATATATGATTGTTATCATTAAGATGTTTAGAAATCTATATCATTGATAGTTTTTGACAATAATTAGAATTTTTATATTTTCACTTTAATCTTATTTTAGTAAATGGTTATCATTTTGTTTATTTAAATGTCTATTAAGTTTTTAGTCAATTCTATTTATTAATTTTTGTTGATTTTTTGTAAACAAAATTTGAGAAATCACATTTATTTCAGTTAATGTTTCTTTTTTCAAGTTTATGGTTTTAGTTAGCTGTAATAACTCTGGTTTGTAAGAAATACAATTTAGTTTATATATATATATATAATACATAAATAATTTGGCATTTAGCATTAGCAAAAACTACCTAATCTCACATAAAATAACAGCATGAATCACATACATGAATCATTTTGGATTCAAAACTTGAATTTTGGTAGAATTTAAAAAGCTTACGACACATAATATAACATTTTAACTTCAATAATTGTGTAACTCAATCAAAGGTTAAATATATATATATATTTTTTACAACTATTATAATTTATGTTTTGGAAGTTACATTAAATATCCATTTGAACCTGGTGGAGGAATCCATGCATCCTTCTATATTAACCTACAAATAGTCCATGTTCTCAAAAATTAAAATTTTTAAAAGCAAAAAAGCAGTTCAACTACAAGCCAAAACAGACATGTAGAAGGTACTACAACACATGTCAAAAGTATTCTTAGTGAGCAACGCATCTGAGCTGTAAATGTCTCCAATGCCAGTTGATAAGAGACAATGAGAAAGGTCAAGATAAGATACTCCTCAGAAGATATCTTTCCAAGAGGACTGTGATTGCTATACAAACAGGACTTTTAGAAGACGTTCTTGGATTCCTGAAGGATCATGTGAATGTGAGAACAGGCCGTTATGTTCTGATGTGGCATGGATGTGCAGGTAATGGGAAAGGCAGCATTTATTGATGGTAAATGTTGTAAGTCTGGATAAGCAAAAGCCAGATGTTTGGTGTCTGATCACGAGGGATGGGAGGCGTATGGGTATGGGCTCGGAGCAGTTAGGATGGAGGGATGGGCCGGGGCAGAAAGGTGAAGGCCCAAGAGATTTTCCTTTTTCCTACACTCATAAACACACACCCCTTGAGTTCCCACTGAACTTTAAATTCCAATCCAGCCAACTCACCACTCTAAGTTCAGTGTCAGGAACTCACAGCAGTACCCATAAGCATACCAAACACCAGCACAATAAATCTAGCACATGCTGCTATTAAAAACATACCTCAAAAATGACCGGCTGATTACTCGGAAGAGAAATCGCAAGGGGGTTTGCGTCTACGGCGTTTCCTTTTCCCAAAGTCCTAGTCAAACAAAATGTGGGAGTATAGGCACAACGGCCATAACAAATGACTTCTTGGTGCTTTTTGAATGTATTAATGGCACCAACATTTTTATTTATTGGTCCTGTGGAACTATGAAGAACCTTTAACATCCATGGAAGCTTTCCATTGTACAAAAGGTTCCTTACTGGCATGGATAGTTCTGTGAAGAATATTTAACATTCATAGAACCTTTCTATTGCATAAAAGCTACTTTATAGTGGAAAAATGTACTTTAGATTATTAAAATGTTCTCCACACTTAGAAAATGTGTTATTTCAGGATCTGTTCACTCTTTGTTAATCACATTTCCTTCACCTATCTCGAGATCTTCCATATGATTGGAAAAGTGGGGGAGATCAGAACCAAAAGAACGTGATAGTGGTCCACACAATACCCCCCTCCCCAAACATTCCTTTGCCCATGCACCATCCCCAGGCTGGAGCACTAGATTGGACACTGTCTCCTGGAAATACTGTGAGAATGTAAAGCCTGGTTTGTGCACAGCTATTTAGAAAAGGGGTGTGCAAGAAATGCTTGCATTCTAGAAGCAGCTTTGATGTTTTTATATTAAATAATCATCAAGCAGAACGCATGGCTATTTAGAGCCAAAGTCTAACTTTAGGTCTAACTCTTGTTTTGAATGTGTGTCTTGAGCGGGTCGAGGCTCTGGGAGAATGATGACCTGTCATCCCGAAGGGGAGGGAATAAAAGGCATTGCCAATTTTGGCATTTGATCAAAGAATGGATATGAGGAGATGTAAGTGGAAATGTTGTGGGTCTTGGCTTGTCATCACATCAGTGGAAATGTGTTCAGGCAAAAAATACAATCTTTAGGTTATTCTGGATGCCCCACTCAAGGAATGGTTCACCCAGAAGTGAACATGATGTTGTTATTTACTCACCCTCATGATGTTCAAAACTCAAATTCTTTCTTCAGGGTGTGGAACACAAAATATGAATTTCTCAAAAATTAACATTTATTCCATGCATTTAGAATTAATAGGGACTGAAGTATGTTCAAAAAGGATGCAAAATCATAAAAGGTGTTACAAATCAGTTCTTAAGGATCACTGAAGCACTAAGTATTCATTAATAAATTAACCTGAACAAACTATTTATTGAAAAGATCTGATTCGTTCACAAAGGGGAAACAGTAATGACAAGACTTAAAGATCTCAGGCTATTACTTTTATGAAACTTGAGTCCACATTGGTAAGAATTTCATTTTAAAAAAAGGCCTGCAAAATTCAGAAGAAAAAAACAACAACATTATTTGAAGTAAATAATGATGAAATTAAATGTTTTATGGTCAGTGCCGTAATGAACAATGATCATAAGTCATAACCCTTTCATATTAACAGAACAGCTGTCCAAATCAACTTTTTTCAACTCAAAATGCAGTCTACTAGCCTATTTCAAAATATGGCCAAACCTGGTATTTTCGCGCTCTTTCACCCTCTCGTGTTTAAATGTCGTGTAAAACACTCCTGTACGCTCATGTCAGGTGCTGCTCAAGACTTGTACGAGGTTAGGTCATCCTGCGTGACTTAAACCAGTAATTTCCCTCAGTTCGTGGGATGCCAGTCTAATGACACCCGTAGAAATAACACCAACATCAGAGGACGCTCGAGCACGTGCGCGCTTCATCATCGCGCTCTGAAATATTAGCGCGCGCGCCCTTTCCAAACAAACTCAAATTCAGAACCATCCGAACACAGACGACGAAACGTTTGCTCGTTGCCTGTAAAAACTGCAGTGTTGTTGAGCTCTCGCTCAGAATGTGATGAATGTTGAGGATAGGAGAGTTTAGAGTTTAGATTCAGAGATCGCAGGAGAATTATTCTCATAAAAAAAATCTGACAGCACTGGTTAAGTACAAAAACCTGGATGGAAAACTTCTATTTGGAAAAAAGTGCTTCAAGGATGAACTGTTCCACACGTCTGCTCGCTGAGTAACGTTACATGTTGGAAGGTTTTCCATCTCCTAAAACTTTTAAAAGGTTTATTTATTAACCAGTAACCGAAGATGTAGGTGCATCTCTCGAGATAAATAACTGGTAAGTCTGTATCATCTCCTATAATCTTATAAAGAAAAGTTTTTTAGTATAATTATAATTTACACATACAAAACTGTACTGATTTCTTCGTTACCTAAATGTTACCATGGTAAGTCATTGTAATATATATATGATCATTATTTTGCATACGACAGTAGGGACTAATGCCAAACCACCGAACGACTTAAAACTAACATGTATATTTGGGTATTTTTGTAAATTAGTCTGCTTTAATTCAGGAAATAACGTTGCCGTCAGAGAGCTTTGATTAATATAGCCTACTTATGATTACATTAAAAAAAAAAAACCGATGACACCAAATGTAATTCAATATCTTAATAGTCTCATTATAATTTCAAATGGAAGTCATAAAACTATTTTGTCGTGTCATGCCATGTGATAACTTCTGTGGTGATAAAGTTTAAATAAGTTATTTTAGTAAATAAGAAAACATAATTATTGCAAAATAGTCACTGGTAATATTATATATATATATATATATATATATATATATATATATATATATATATATATATATATAGATAGATAGATAGATAGATAGATAGATAGATAGATATAGAGATAGATATAGATATAGATAGATAGATAGATAGACTGATATTTTATTATTAATTTAAATATGACCTAATGCACTGTAGTATTGGCACAAAAACCTGAACATTTCTACACCTTCACAGGCTAAAACCACATCCAGGTGTCCTTCAGATTCAGAACTGTTTGTATGATACAATCCACCATATCTTTGTTATAAAAAATAAAAATAAAAAAAATCTTAAATTAGCCTAAACTGGTTTGACAGTCTCCCAAACGTGTCTTTATGCTGGTTTCATACTGCTTAGACCATTTTAAACTACCCAAGACAAGATTAAACTAGCTGAAACAATGTTACCATCTTAGGCTGGTTTAAAAACATTTTGTCCATGCATATTAAACCCAATTTACACTTATTACTAACTGCTGTCAAGTCAGATGATATGTTCTTTGATCCGTTTGGTTTCTATTTGTTATCAGATCCGACAAGAATCTTAATGTGGTGGATTCCTTTTCCATCTTTCTCACTGGAAGGTGCTCGTAGACGCCATCTGCTGTGGAAAAACAGAGCGTGAGGAAAATGGATGACGAGTTTGAACCTGGAATGAATGATGTTATAGTTAGTTATTATAACCACTCGGGCAAGTGGGGAAGACCAAAAAGCACCGGTACATGCAAGACAGCCTTCCTCATGTTTATCTGCGCTCTGATCGTGTTGGAGAACATCACTGTACTACTGGCACTATGGCGCAACAAGCGTTTCCACAGCCGCATGTACTTTCTCATTGGCAATCTGGCACTTTCGGACTTGTTAGCTGGAGTGGCGTACATGGTTAACATCTTCACCTCTGGCCGCAATACGTTTTTCCTCAGTCCTGGCCAGTGGCTGCTGCGAGAGGGGAGCATGTTTGTGGCGCTTAGCGCTTCCACCTTCAGCTTGCTCGCTATTGGGATCGAGCGCCACATGACGATGGTTCGTTTACGGCCGTGTGAGACCGCAGGAAGGGGGAGGTTGCTAGCTCTCCTGGGAGCCTGCTGGGCTGTGTCGGTCCTGCTGAGTGTCTTGCCCAGTCTCGGCTGGAACTGTTTGGGCCGAGTCCACACCTGCTCCACTGTCCTACCACTGTACGACAAGAGTTACATAGCCTTCTGCATTAGCATCTTCACAGCCCTACTAGCAGCAATCGTTGTGCTATACGTGCGCATCTACCTGCTTGTGACGTCCAGCGGGCGTAGAGTGAGTTCCCGGCCGTCGGATCGCTCACTCGCACTTTTGCGCACGGTAGTAATCGTACTAGGGATTTTTGTGGCCTGTTGGGCTCCCCTTTTTCTGCTGCTGCTGCTGGATGTGGGATGCAGTCCGGAGCGATGCCCGGTTCTCCTCAAAGTGGACTGGTTCATCGCTCTGGCCGTGCTCAACTCTGCCCTCAACCCGCTCATCTACACGCTCTCCAGCCGTGAGATGCGGGCCGCCTTCTTCCGTGTGCTGTGCTGCTGTTGCTGTCCAACGCAGCTGGACTCCATGCCCACGGTGACAGGGGCGGCACTCCCGGGAATAATCATTCCCACTGCAGAGAACAGCAAATCGAGCATGGCCGGGGCGGGAAGTGGTGGAGCCAAGTTCTCCCTGATGCGAAGTAAAGTTCCCACCCCGTCAAACTCCCACCGTCAGCATGGGGACACGTCACCGCCAGCTGTCACACACCCCTCAGGGCCAGGTGACCTACTGTCTGTGGTGCTGGTTAAAGCTGGGGCGCTTCCTTCTTTGGGGAAGTTTTGAAATTGATACTACGGAGGTAAGCAAAAAAGAGCGGGATCTTGTTATTTCCCCAAGATGTTTGGTGACAGTTCCTTGGAGTTATAGACTGTTCTACCGCTCTCTGAGGATTACAAAACCCGGATTCGCTTTAATACAAAAGGCATCCACTGATGATGAGATTTCAAAGGGACAACAAACTCAAAGTGCGACTGAACAAATGCTGACCACGGGACACACAAACTGAATTTACTTCTACATGTATTAATATTTATGAAACTGAACATGTGCTTTGAGCACATAAAATAGAGCCACTACAGAATGTAATCACTCGAAAAGCTTAGGTGTGCAATCTTTTTATCAAGAAAATCCAATTTTCACTTTGCGTGTAGGAAAACACCTTAACAGTATTATATGCATTATTATAGTTCTCTGTATGACTGACCTTTTAACATTTCCCCACAGTTTATTATTAGACAAAAACATTTTGAATAGTTTGCTATTCTTACCTATCACACAAGCTAGATAATACTTCATATACACATAAATTATGAGAAAGTGTTTAAAGGAGACAGTGGATGGTTATGGTTGATATTCTGTGGAACGGTTTACATGGCAGAATTAAGATGAGGTGGTTGCATTGTGAATGTGAAATTAAGATTGTTTTGCTCAATAGTACTTACTAACTGACATAATACTAACTAACTTTAAAGAGTGATATGTTAGTGTGAAGAAAAACAGGCATCTTATGTTAAGATTGCCTTATCTGTGCTGCTTTTATTTGCATGTACACACTAGAGGGAGCTGTCACATCACATTGAAATGGACTGCATAAACAGCGCAATAATGAAAGCAATGCACAGATCTTTTGTCTATGATTGGGGACCGAGCTCTAGAATTTAGTCACTTGATACATGCATCATAGTAGCCTCATAATAAACGGTTTTGCCTGTGAAAAATCATGATCAATGGCACCAATCTTTGAGTCATACAGTGGTAAATACAAACCACAGCTGTGCATACATGTGCTAGTTCAGATCATTATGGACATCTCTCTTGTGTTAGTCATACTTGATGTAATTAGATAAAAGGCAGGAATTGCTTAGTCATACTGCTTCTTGCATTGTTTGAACAAAAAAAAGAGAGTTTCATCATGGGTTTTTGTTCATGCTGAGAATATTGCGAGAACAAGTGACATTTTGTTGAAGAAATGGTTTTTATAGCATCTGACAAGTGTGACATTTCAAGTAATTTACCATCCTAAGCTGTAGACGCTCTCTCTCTCTCACACCATCGCTGTGATCTTTGCAGCCAGGTTGAGGGTAATAATAGAATGTTAAACAAATCGAACTCATTTAAGGCCCAAGCTGTTTCCTAGGTAAAATCATGTCTGCTGGCATCCCGTAGCTAAAAACGCAAAGACATTCAGTATCACAGTATTCATTTGTCAGGATATTACACACCAAACGATTGAAGTGCCATGAAGAATCAACATCAACAAACAATGACGGGCTAAAGCATTATGTGCAATGTGTGACCTTGAGCAAAAACACACAGCAACCCACATCGCATGACAACAAGCCTTATACAAAGTCTTTTAAATAAGCACACGCCACACAGAGGACATTAATCCTTTAAAGTGAGGCATTACACACTTGTCACACACAATATGCCTCTACACCTCATGTAATGAATGGCACTTTGCTACAATGGATCAAAGCGCAGACCACTGAGCTTTTGTGGATGGCCACCATTGAGAATATTCATTTGTCTATGTGCTTGTCAGAGCTGAGGGGAGTCTCTGTGGCTGAATGCATCAGACTGGCACATTGTTTGGCCCAGCACTCAGTGTGCACAATGCCTCCATCTGGACCAGCGACTCAGGATGTGCCAGTGCGAGAGCACCGAATTGATTTTCTCCCATTCAGAGACCATGGGTCACATTTAACAAGCTTTCAAGGGTTGACTGAGATAGAAGGTGTTTGTGTGTACGTGTGTTGCCTGGGAAATCAGTCAGGAACTAGACCTAGAGACCATAATGATGTGTTTGGTGCACTTCTGGTCAAGGTTTGGAAACCTTCTCATTAGTCCGAAATCAGGCTTACTAGCCCAAGACCTGAGTGTAGGATTGGCGTAGACCAGTCATTAGCTAGAGCACTGGTCTGAAAAAGGAAAGTTTACCCGAAAAGGAACATTTTGTCATATTTACTCATCCTCATGCTCTTCCAAACCTGTATGAGATTCTTTCTTCTGGAGAACACAAAAGAAGAGATTCTGAAAAATGGTTTTGGTCCATGGAGTCCAAAACAACAGTGGATCTCTTTTTTCATACAGTATGCACAAAATATCTTCTTTTGTGTTACACAGTCGGACGTTACACAGGTTTGGAACAACACAAGAGTGTGTAATTTGTCATTGAATTGGCCAAAATGATTGGTACCATTTGCTTGCATTAATTAGTACGAGGCAGGATCCAGAACCATTGCCTCAAAACCAAATACTAATCCAAACTGGATATAAGAGCAGGGATCAATGCCAGACTCTGACAAGCTGTAGCACGACACAAGCCCAGTCGTCTTGTCTGACATGGCGAGTGCCAATGAAAGGGTGCCCAAATTATGTTATAGTCCTTCTTACAAAATAAAATCGACAAAATTGTGGAATACTAAAACATGGTTGTTCTTCACTGTCAGAAATAATACAAAAAGTGTAGTTTTAGCTTGTCTTTGGGAAGTACCCACAATGGTGCACCTTTGCAACTTATCTACCCTTACAGTATGCATATTAGTACTTTGAGAGGTAGAAGGGTACTGGCCCATTTATAAGCCAAACCAGATGTGTCCACTACTACTCCTACATGGCCAGCTTCTTGAAGAGTTTAACTCCAATCCTAATTATATCACCTGAAGCTAATCAAGGTCTTCAGTATTGCTAAAAAACTCCCAAGCAGATATGGTGGAGCTCACAGAAGCAAAATTGTAAACCCATGAGATCAAGGCACAATTCGTTAAACGTAATTAAATGTAATTTGCTGCTAGTGAGATCCTAAGGCATAAAGCTTGTATGACTTGATGAAAGGACTATTTGCAAGAACCATTGCTCCTTTGATTTTACGAGCAAGTTTGGGTTAGGCATAGGGTTGAACCTTCGATTACTTGATAAGAATCTGGTCTCAAGACCAAGGATACTGAACCAGGAGCATTCCTGCTTGGCTTAATCACATCACACGAACACCTGAATTACTATCCTGAGACCTGGGATTCTGTGGATGATCTATCCTTAACCTCTTAAGTAGAGCCAAGGATACATTCAGTCCTCCCCCAGATCCCCATCTTTTCCAATCCCTAACAATAGCCTTCAGCTGCAGCCGTATGCGAGCCGCATCTGACTGGGCTTTAGGAGATAAGCTCTCCAGAATGAGGTCTTTATTTGGGCCAGCTGCCCACAAGGGCGGGAGGAGAGTTTAAAGGTCAGATGTCAGTAAATTAACAGATGGTACAAGTTGCCAGTCCTCTCCGTAATGAAATCCAGATGACATGTCGCTCAAGTGCCGGTAACATGATAATGACGGCAGCTCTCGCGAACGCTGTTGATTTTATCCACCCATTGGTGCACATCTGGGCCCCCTTTTCACTGCTCGGCTTTTGTCTGAGCTTGCGGCTGAGAAATGCCTCTCTTTGTAAGGCCTAATTATTCCATGACTAGTAAGAGCCTAATTACCAGAGGAATTAGCACGGCGCTCATTGTGAGGAAGACGTCGTAGGGCTTTTGAGGCTTTGACGCGGTAGATGAGCTCCCCCTTTCAGCTGTTTAAATTTTGACCGATATCTGGTTACAGTCTAGCAGACACACCTGTCGAAACGGCTTTCACTCCAAGAGTGAGTGCGCGCCTGTTTCGTGGAATGTCTGAGCGAGATTAATGCATTTGTCTCGGACAATGTGATACGAGGCACTCGAGACGCACATGTGGACATGCCTGGATGTGTGTCAGAGCAGCTGGGAACAATCGGTACAAGTAGCCAATGCAGAAATCACTAGCATTGGATGCCATCCGTTTTAGGATCATGATTTTTTTGGGCTTGGTCGAGACTGGTGTGGTTCGAGTGTGAAATTAGTCCTGGCTTCGCTCTGATCGCAGGTGTTTTTTTCAGTGAGCCCATCTGATAGATTATCATGTGCTGCCAAATATGCACAATATTGAGGCTTAACCTAAATTTTGATAGACATCTTGAAGTACACCTAAATGTTATTGGATTAAAAAAAAATGCATCTGGCAAACAACCCTTATTTTCCCCTATTTTATCTCACTATCTTCTGTAACAAAGTCAGAGGGATGAGTACCGATCTGAACCACCTTCTCCACTCGTCACACCAGTAATCATTCTCCGCCGTTTCATTTGGCAGTGTAATGAAAGCAATCCCAGAACGCTTCACTTCGGCAGAAGAGAGATAATGAGGAAGCACACACATACGAACACACAGACATCGCCGCTTGATTTAGGAAGCCTGTCTTCTGTGGGCCACAACGGGAAAAGCAAAATCTTCAGACTCATGCTTAACACTTTCTTCTCAATCTTTTTGTGCATGACACATGCTCCCAGGATAAAAAAAAAAAATGCATCTAGTAACCATTAACGCATCTCTCTGTCAATCTAAACACCATCTTCTTTGTCTCTTGATAATAAACAATGTGAAGCTATTAAAGTATTATGCATGGCAAGCTACAGCAATTAAATTGAAGCATATGTTGTTTACAACTAGCATTCTCTTTAGAAAGTTTATTATACAACACATATAAATCAGTTTAAAACAGCAGCTACAGAAACACATTTTGAAACATTGTACTGTACCGGTGACCTAATATACCAATTACACCACATCACTGACTTCATCAGTTCGAATCAGCTACTTTCCTCAACACAAGTTGCCAACATGCACTTGATCTATGACCAGCCACAGTGACAAAGTCTAGCAAAGACAATGTAGGAATTAAAAGGGCCCTCTGAGGACTATTGTCTTGAATGGACCAAACATTTGTGTGTGGTCTCAAGGGCCGTACTAGAAACAAAAGGCTTTACAAACTTTAAAGAGCAGGTAGTCATAAATGGCCATGTGGAAATGTCTTTAACAGCAGCTATAAAAATAGAGAGGCCCGTCTGCTCATCCTAAGAGGCTGCTAATCGATAAATAATCATTAGCGGTGGCTATTCCAGATGACTCTACAAGCAACAGGTCTTGCTGCCACCAGTTTGGTATAGTTCACAGAAGGGTCATTCGGTGAGATGAAAAACTGTGTTATTAACAAGAATGTGAAATAGCATGTGAATAGATCTATTTGATCTGACATGTCTAGTTTAGAAGTCGATGTCCTTAAACGGATGGTGTTGTAAAATCAAAAACATAAAGGGACCAAAAAGTTTGTGTACATTGTTGCTGATTTTGTGCAACGTTCATCCAAGAACTCAATGGAATATCTCTTGGCTGTATGTTTCCACCCATAGCAGTGCTCTGACCAATCAGAGTGTCTGAACTAGCACAGGGAAGAGCAAGGACAAGTGTTCGGCTCCTTTGATGGGGAGTTTGTGTGTGGTGTAATAGTGGATCACTTCAGGGATGGTGTCGAATGGAGGGCTGTTCTGGCCCAGGATATAGCGGCCGTCTTTGGACTGGCTGAACTTCATGTGCATGAATCCCTGGCAGCTCCTGGAAGAGAACGTGCAAAACTGCCATTAATCTTCAGGCAAGTTGGGCAAGAAAATAAGCTTGAAAATGCTTCCCTCAAAACAAAACAACAAACTTTATACTCTTCTGCAAAACTCACAAATGAATTATGCCTGAATAATCAAATAAATGCTTCCACAAAATCTAATATTACATTTTTAAATACTTTGCTCTATAAAATATATAATAAAGCTGCTTTCCTGCAAATAAATACAATGAAAATACTCTGCTCTGTTCTATGAAAAACAACAACCACCAAGTTTAAACAATACAATAATTAAAAAACAATACAATAATTAAAAAAAATATATAATAATACTATGATACCGTGCCATTATTGTGGTAATTCACAGGACTATTAAATATAAATATGACCAGGCAATCAAACAGCACCTTAGCATTATACAATCATTGAACAAGAGTGCTGGTATGCTACTTTTTTCATTTTCTTAGGAAATAAAGATCTGTAAAAGAGATGGCAACAAACTAACCACAGATACATTCCGATCATTTCATCATGACTTGACAGCTTTAGTATAACCTGATCCCTGGGTGGGGTTGTGAATCTGGTATTTGGGTCAGCGCTGAACTAAAGATTACTAGCGATAAATAGGACAATCTGAGTGATGATGTCAAAGAATATCATAACTTCAGCATGGCCTGGTGTGAATATTATTCTCGACCTCCCCTTTAAGACGGCTCAGTCCAAAAGGCTGGACTTCTATGTATAGAAACAGGAAGTCATTTGTTAGTTTGAAGATGTCCCACTAACAGCATTCACCTCAATAAGTGTGAATGAAAACACATGGAGCCCGAGAGCATCTTTCTCACTCCTTACAAACTCAAGCGAATGTTAAAGTGGTGCATTAAAATTCAAGACTTAACGTGTTCAAGGAGCATGTCATCTCCAACAAGGTATTATCTGCCAGGTACGTGACGAACAGAGTCACTTATAGACCGATCTCGGCTCAAAATAAAGCCTGTGAATCTCACTGGCGGCTCGTTCAAAGCTCTCGACGTTGAGCCGCTGTCACTTTGATTTGGTTCAGACCTCTGAGGCTGTGTGCTTCCCACTTTATGACATCAGACAGCGTCGTTCATTCATTCCCACTGCTGTCGTATGACTGCGGCTGGAGTCAGGCTTTTAAAAATTCGATTTCATGTCAACAAAGTCTCAGCATGTTTCTGAACGTGTTCTGGAGTGTTCTTGCCTGTGACTTATAAAGTGTGCTTGCAATACTAGGCGTGTGTGATTACGGAGTGTGTGTTCAGGTGTGCGAAAGCCTTCCCGCTTGTGCCTGCGGCTTTCTGCAGGTCATTCATATTCATTAACGCCACCAGGAGAAGCTTTGTGAACTGGAGAGCTGTTCACCTGCCTGATTACAGCTCGGGAGGAATAAAAGAAAACGAAGAAAGAGGAGCGGGAGCAGGGGTTCTGGATCAAGATGGTAATTAGAGCTGAGATTTGACCAGATAAGCACAATCGCTCGAGCTGATAGCCTATCGAAAAACACATCAGTGTGCAAATGAGACCGTGCCGTTTTGTCCAAGGAGGCAAGGGAGAAAAAATTCAATCAAAAACACAATCATGAGAAAATATTATATTATGTAAAAATAATAATAAATGTCAGATATAAATATTTTAAATGCACATTGTAATGATATTTAATTACAATTGATATAATATTATAATTGTAATGTATACATTCATAAAATAGTTGGAAATATATTTATTATATACAATTATATTATATTTTATTATATAAAATAAAGGAAATAGATTGCAAAATATAATTAAAAACATTATATAACATGATATTATTTTCTTTGAAAAGATTGACTCTACTGATGGGTGAAAAAAGAAAAATTGTAGGTCAGCATGAAGAACAAAAACAGCTAAGATACAGACAACTAGACACAAATGAAGCAAAACACACGGCGATTAGCTGAAATGGGGTAATGGGGATGAGATTTGCTCACTTCATTTAATGGTAATGGAGAAATAAAATGTTGCTATGGTGGGAGGAAGAGGTGCAGTGCTGTACCTCAGAGAGAGAGAGAAGTCCAAGAGGCTGGTCTCACTGTTTCGTACCAAATAACTGCACTCCTTACAGAGGGTCAGCAGAGACTCGGCCTCAGAGCGCGAGAGAGCGCCGTGATACCATCTGAAAGACAGCATGCATGCAAAGAGGTCAGCAAATCATAACAGAAGTCATTAACCTACAAAAGTGTTATAAATACAGTAACAAAAACAGCCCATTTAATTCTAAAACGGTTTAAACATATTAAATCATACTTCAAATGTGTTGAATGTGACACCTGTAAATATTTTACGAGTGAATGAGTGTGTGTTCGTGACTGTCGTGGCATGTTCCCCTGTGGGAATGCAGCAATATTTTGGACACACTTGACTGCGCTTTCTAATAGCTTAACCATGCACACCACCCCCATAAATCACATTTTCATAGCTCTAAAATAACACTCTAGGCTGACGTTCCCAAAGGTACAAGACATCACAGTGAGACCATTAAGTGCCTTGAAAAAAAATAATAATAATCATTTGTGTTACCATTACCTCCCCCTCATGTCATTTCAAACCTGAATGACTTTTTCTTTTGTCTGTGAAACACAAAATGTAAAAGAATTGTGATGTTTTGGACCCCATTGACTTCAACTGTACAGTTGCAACATTCTTCAAAATATCTTCTTTTGCATTCCACAGAAAGAAAGTACATTCAGGTTTGGCACAACATGAGGTTGAGTAACTGATGACAGAATTTCAATGTAGAAGCCACAAGATGCATTATGGGATAGCATTGTAATTGTGGTATTCCTAGCTCTGCAGTCTCCGTTCCTCTCTTAATTTTTTTCTTCAAACCTCTAATGGTTTGTGGTGCGTGTTGGACGTACACTTGTTTCTCCAGGGGCAGGGTGGGATCCACTCTCTCTCCGATCATGGAATGAGGATCGCTGGGCTTGCGTAGCTTCATGCTGCCTGTGGTTGGCAGAGGCCTGGAACACCTCAGGCGCTCTGTGGGAGAACAGGAACGGTCCCACTCAGCACCTTCAAACTGTACTGCATTGGCATAGTGAGAGAGAAATAGACTTAATTCAATGTCAACAGCAGTAGAAAAGTGACTAAAAAAATGTTTTAAGAGAAAATAATTGTGTAATAACTAGGAATGACATGACAAAACAATAAAACTCGATCATGAAGATCTCAGATTTTGGGTTCACATGATGAATGGTTTGTGGCATAATGTGAATAAATCTTGTTGCATGGGGTTGTGCCACCTATCGTGAAATGTCATCTGTCAAACATCCTGTTTCATAAATCAGATATTCATTAGATATGTTTGTCACATCATGCCTGGTTAGGACAGTAAACATAGCAGGAGGAGTCTAAACCAGAACAGCAAAGTGTAAAAAAACAGGAGGGTTGTAGGAAATAAAGGTGGCACATTTATAACAGATTATTTGAGTTCAGAGCCAAATAATACAATGTGAAAAAGACTGCTGATCTAGAGAAGGGGTGAAATCAAGTATCAATCCGACTGTGAAAACTAGAGATGCACAAGTTTTCAGCACATTATCGGTTATCAACTGAATTTTTTTATGTATTGGTAGATTTATCGGTAGATATCGGTAATTTTATAGGTAATTATACATGCATTTTTTACATTTAGATTATCGTTGTCACCCCTAATTCAACTGTGCTGTTAAGTGTGGACACTAGGGATGCACAATTTATTTGTACCTAACTGGTTATCTGCCAGTATTTTTTTAATTATCGGTAGGGTAGATGTTTAATTCTACATACTCATTTCTTGTGTTTTTGCATGTAGTAGCGATGCACTATATTATCAGAACATTATCTGAATTGGCCGATAAATGCTTGAAATATAAACATCGGCCTGATATGAAAAATTATGCTGATATGCCTTGCCTGTATAATGAATAACATGTGCTCAGAGTGTGCTAGCGATAAGACCACATCAGCAGTGTGGTCATTCCTAAAGAAAACTTTTGCCTGAATGATGATTAGATTCACTTAATTTTGATTCACCGCATTTAATCTGAGAATGCAAGTATAGAATGACTGTCAGTTGTGCAATATAGTAAACTAGCCATTAGCTAGTTACTAGCGCTTTCAGCAGCAGCAGCAACCCCCCCCCACCCCCAATCCTACTGCCCATTTATTAAGGCCTTTTATTTATTTAGGGGTACTGTAGGCCAACTTGTAATAAAAATTAAAAGTAAAATACACAAATAACATTAACATTGAGTTTCTGAATAAATAAAGCTGTAATTTATGTCCTTAAATCACGAGTATGGTTTGATTTAAAGGTTAGAAGTTATTGCTTACATAAATATACAAACATTAGACTTGTAAATTAAATAAGTTTTTTTATATAGCTTGTTTGCTTTAGAATTACTATGCTAGTGATTTTCTATAGTTATTTTAAAATCTTTCAAATGTACACTCATTATAAAAATAACTTGTGAATAAATTGTTTATTTAGTTCTAACAAAACAAAATAAAAAAGAATATGTTTATAATCTCTGCACAGGAGAGACTACGTGTAGTTCCCAAACAAAAGGAAATATATCAATATCGGCATTGGTTATCGGACAAAAGGAGTTGAAAAATATGGGCAAAAATCCGATATTATGCATTCCTAAAAATTATCTTTGATGTAATCTAACACTCATTTGAAGTTAATCTAAAAAAGACTGTTCTCATTTTTTTCATACTGTACATTATAAAGTTGTGATGGCTAAATTCACTTGTAAATTTGCATTTTAAATGATTGATTTTGGTTTTTAGTCTTCTATAATTACAATATCTGGCATTTATTTGTGATCAATTATTGCTTTATCTGTATCGGCTAGTGTTATTTTAGTATCATTATTTATATTATGATATTTATTGATATTTCCAACTAGCTTTTATTTTTATATTTTTAGAATTTATTTAAATTTTAGCATACGTTATAGTAATTTTAATTGCATTTGTCCTATATATAGTTTTTGTATTTTTTTAAATTTCTATTAAGCTTAATTGATTTCATTTTAGTTTTATCAATATTGTTACTTTACTTCACTTCTGTTTTAATTTTCATTTAAAAGTAAGACATTTTCATCTAATATTTATATCAGTTTACTTGAGTTTTATTTCAGTTAACGAAAATCATAAGTTACATTTATGAACTTTTTATGCCTTTTTTAATGATACAGATGGAGAGTTGACGGTAAAGCATTGGGTGGAGAGAGGGGAGAGGGATCGGAAAAGGACCTCGAGATGGGAATCAAACTCAGGAATTCATGTCGGTACACCATCCACAAAGCTATCAGCACTGACAACGAAAACTATTTTGAGTTAACAATAACAACACTGATATCGGCTCGAATTGCAATATAGTGTCATCCCTTGTAAAAACATAACTAGAAGGCAGAACTGACCTCATGCAGTCCACACATGCTACTGTGATGAGAGAGCAGCACTGAGTGGGAGTGATTTAAATCATATGGGAAGCAAACGGGAGTTTTCTAGCAAAATAGTGAATCAGCAAGCTCGACAGATACAGGACACTGGAGGGGCAGCAGAAGGGAGAAGGGGTCAAAGTTCACCTTGCTCGCCACAGATGAGCTCCTCCTCCAGCTGTCCGACCGGAGGAGGCCATGGCAGCTCAGTCAGATCTTTCATATCTATGTCGGCACAGAGCGAGTGAGTGATGAAGACAATGCAATACAGAGAGAGAATGGTGAGAAACAGAGATAACTGAGAAAAGAGAGACAATCCACTGATGTCAGTGTTCACACATTGTTTATCAGGCAGGAAATGCAATGTGAGAGCTGACTCAACATCTAATTACCTTCTCAATCCTATAAATCTCATTACCAACACATATATATATACACACTCAAACAGGAGCCATTGTGATATATTAAAGCTAGAGATGCACATTTCGCTGCTTTTGAATTCCAATACTTTCAGAATAAGTACTGAATTCCATTAAGAATTTAACTGATGTTGTATGTTCTATAGGAATATCTTTAGGAATTGGTTTTAATTAACTATCTATGTGTCAAACTAGAACGGGTTAAAACTTCAAAAAGTACAATTATCGGCCCAAAAACTCACATTTGGCCATCCCAATCATCTCAATTCCCACACTTACATGGGGCGTCTTGTAACACATACAAGCACATCACACTCTCAAACAGGATTACAAGATGAAGGATAGGCCAAAGGGGAGGTTTGTGACATCTTTATAAACAGACCACCATCCGACACCTCCACCCCCTTCATCGCGCCCTCTTAAAAAGAACACGACGGGGTGATGTTTGGAAAAAGAAACAGGCGGGCCCATACGTCCCCCCACTGACTGGTGAATTATTGAAGACAGAATGTCACAGACTCTTTCACCCTGCTCCCTGTGCATTATTGATGCCTGGCGCGGTTCAATGGTCCCATCTGGAGAACCAGAATCAGAGAGTTGACCCGCTAATCCTCCATCAAACCCGGCGAACCCTCTATATAATCTGCCTAATTCCACCAGTAATGCAGATGATTTCACATATAATCCAGTGTAATTTTTAATGAACCAACTAAAGTGACTAACCATGCAGATATACTATACTACACACCACTTGACTCGGTCATCTAAGTGAAAGAAAAAAATTATGATATGGATGATGATGATACTCTATGGAACTACAGGTGCACATGCACAAACATCCACTCTGGTTTGAGACATTTCGGGCCCTTTACTGTAATGCTCTACATTAACCGTCCCCTCACTTCTGCGGTTCCAGCATGCCTGTCAGACACAGTCAGGCTGATAAAGGGCAGTGCATCAGTGTCTGTTAGCAAAAAAAATAACTCACACCAAAGAGTGCCAGCCACTCGCCACAAAGGTCATCTCTGGGCTACGACACATCATGCTGGGACAGATGGCTACACCATTCGTACATCATTACTACTAAAGCACAAAGCTACAGAGAAATGTGTCTCTGGCTAGAAATGTGCAGAGATGGCAGATTACTCTAAATGCGAGAGCCCATCTGGAATAATGAAAGCCTCATTTGAGCATGTAATAAAAAGAAATGATATTACATCACTGCAAACCTGTGATTAAGCCTCAATTTGCAAAATAAATGTTATTACCGAAGGTCCAAACAAACCATGTTTTATGCTTTGGTAGCATTTTAAGTTGTTAAGCCGTAAAACCTCATCTGGAGGATTTGTTTTCTTGGTGTCTGGATTCAATTAACACGTTGTGGGATCTAACATGCACATATTTTATTGTTAATGTGACAATTAAGGCTGGGAGATACAGCTAAATAAATCTCAATATTTTGCAGCCATTGATAATCAAAATAAATACCTAATTACAAAGTGTTTTTATATTGTTTTTCACAAAAAGTAACAAAAAAGAATACTTAGTCTTGTCTGCATATTACATTATGCATTTAAAAGTATATATATATATATATATATATATATATATATATATATATATATATATATATTAAAGTATATATGTATATTAAAAGTATATATAATTATATTTTTATAAACATTTTATATATTTTATAAATATATAAATCTCAAATAAAATGTTTATAAAAATATAATTATATGTAATAACTATATACATTATTTACCTACACATTAAACATTGTTTTTTCCCTTATGTGTGTGTACAGTATGTATACACACAAACACACACAATAATAATAATAATAATAATTTTCTTACAAATTCAAAAGATACATAGCATTTAAACAATCGCATCATTTATATTGTTGATTCAGTTCACCTTGTTACCAAAGTCATTGTGAATATCATAAACATTTTATTTATATTTACCGCACATAGACTGCACTAATGGTCACAATGACAAATAAAGTTAACGTGCTATTTACCTCAATTATTGTTCTCGTAATTACCGGAAAACAGTACTAAGAAGATCCCATTTCTCCCCTTTCATTACATTCATCCTTTTACGCTCCACTGTCTGAGCTTTTTATCTTCTGTAAACCACTTACCGCCCTCTTTCCTCTCTCGCTTTCATTTTTCCTCCTAAGTGAGATGATATTCCCTCTTCCACCCCCACCCCCCCCCCCCATGTATTTCTCCCTTTCCTGCCTCAGTGTATTTGCACGAGAGCGAATTACCAGGACATGCCTTTTCATTACTGTCACAAAGAGAAAAATAGAGAGAAAGAGAGGGAAATAAATTGATATAGGAGCCATTCTCGTTTCCCTCAGACTTGCTTACAGTGGTTTGACAGACCCAGGACACGCGAGCCTCCACTTTCTCTCTCTATTTCACTCACACCAACCATGTTCCCTCAGCAGCCCTTCCAGCCAAACCAAATCCTCCACACAACTGATCCAGTGGCACTTCGGTTTGGGCCAAAGCCCTCCAAGAAAAGTGCGCAAGAAGTTTTAAAGGGGACACGTTCAGAAATACATCTATTATACATCCACTTAAAGATTTCATGCACAATCCTTCATTCTGTGACTCCTTTAAACCCCGAAACCAAGTCAAGAACACATACAAGCCTTGATGGACAACTACACCAGAGTTCAAATCCTCTATTAGTGTGACTGGATGATCTACAGTCGGTAGTGCATTGCTGAATGCATCTCTGCGGTTGATTAGTGTGGTAATGAGTGTAGAGAGGCTTGAGGGAGGTGCTGGCCTGCCGTGTGGCTAAAGTGATTGTGGTAATTGAGTGGATAGTGACAGCTTTGCAATGGCCTAATTAAGACTCACTGGACTGGGGCCAAGATTTTACCATCATAGTCACACTTTTAACAACCGAACCGAGATGGAAAATGGAGTAGAAATTCAAATAAAACTAAACCATCTGTTGTGAAGGCATGTCATCATACAAGCAAAGGTGTCTGGGACATGTTTTATACGACATTACACTGAAAGATAGCACTAAAAAGCATTGCAAACAGCTGTGAAATTTTTATTTTTTCCCTGAGTGGCACTTACGTTAGTAGGTTTTGCTACTATACTTTAAAGACTATATGGTAATGACCACTATTATGATTGGCTAACTGCTTAGAATGTGAAATTAGCAAAAGCACCGCCATTGTGAAAACAAATTAAAATTTAATTTTTTCCCTGAGGGAATGTTGCTGAGCTAATAACCCAATACTTTTGAAAACTTGACTATCACAAATTTTGGATAAAATAGTCTTTTTTTAATTAAATTAAACTACTACTTTTTATTACAAAGCGTAAAATCACCACGTAGTCAAAATTTCTCTCAACTCCCACAACATATTCAAAACAAATGTCATTTGTCATGTCATTCAAAGTGCCAACTGCACAAGCACCAAACCCCTAACCCAACCTACGAGTAGCGTTGGTAGCATATCTTGGCAGACAGCATTACCATTTGTCACAATAGTTCATGCATGATATCTGGACTGAATCCATTAAATCTGAATCTTTTCATTGACAGATGACTTCATTATTGAGGCCCTGTTTACACAAGTGCGTTTCAAGTTTTAAAATAAAAAACTATCCTTGTCTATACTAGGGCTGCATTTATAGTTTGGGAAGTCGTGGCCTAATGGTAAGAGAGTTGAACTCCCAATCGAAAGGTTGTGAGTTTGAGTCCCGGGCCGGCAGGAATTGTAGGTGGGGGGATTGCATGTACAGTGCTCTCTCCACCTGCAATACCACGACTGAGGTGCCCTTGAGCAAGGCATCGAACCCCCAACTGCTCCCTGGGCGCCGCAGCATAAATGGCTGCCCACTGCTCCAGGTGTGTGTTCACTGCTGTGTGTGTGCACTACGGATGGGTTAAAAGCAGAGCACGAATTCTGAGTATGGGTCACCATACTTGGCTGTATGTCACGTCACTTTCTTAAATTGAAATGAAATCAGACAGAAGCTGCGATTGTCATGCGTATCTTTCAGTGAAGCGCGGCTCTGTGATCAGCAGTAAATCTCCATCTGAAGGCCAGAGGGCGCTCACACACTGAAACTCCAAATACTCCTCGCAGAAGAAACCCAGGAAATCCCTATAGCTGGATAAACAGAAGATTTAACTGCTTTTATTGATTCAACATGACTAATAAACACACAATTATAACAATGTATGGTTTATCTGAGATTTTATTATTATAATTTTCATTAAACGAAAGTATATTTATAATGCAATGACTATCATTGCCTAGAATACTATGAAATATATTGCGTGACTTATTCTGTGTAAGAAACCACATCATCTCATTGAGGGATTTATTTCAAACACATGACAGATGTTATGAAGTGAGTTTGGAATAAAAACATGTAATTGAATGTGGTATTTTCACATACTTTTAGGTGGAGCAGCATTTACTGCACAGAGCTGTAGTTCACAGAAGTTACCCAAAAAGATTTCATTATCGCAAACGATTTCATAATCACAAAATAATATCACCTGCAATTTTTTTGCGTAACTTGTCAGTGAACTACGGCTCTGTGTAGTAAATTCGGCTCCATCTGAAAGCACGCGATGATGAATTACTGCTTATTACAAAACCAGCTTTACTAACAAAACATGCATGGCAATCGCATTCGATTAATCGTCTACATTTACATTTTCACTGCATTTCAGAAACGTTAACTGTAAACGCATGACTGACACATAATCATTCGTGCAGGTACAACTATGTGCATTAGGCTATTGTTTATTGTGGAAAGCCACGCCATTGTTTTCAAAAGTCTCTGTTTTGCTCCTTTTACACTGAAACGCAACCCTAGAGTTTTAAAATTAAAACGGGGTCTGGTTTTCGCAAGTCTCCATTTTCAAGGGTTGAAAACGCTGGGGAAGTGTAAACGACAGGTGTAACAATAGCAAAAGTTATGCATTTTAAAATGAAAACACACAAGTGTAAACATAGCCAGAGTTGACTAATGAGTTAACTAAACTGTGAGGCAGGTTTGGGAGCAAAATTATTGCCTTTCTGTGGAGAATTGAACATATACTGCTTTAGGGTACATTTACATGACAACGATGTGCTTAAAATGGAAACGTCTTTCCTTTGCATTTTTCACGTACAGACAGCAATCCCCTTTAACACAGATTCGCCAAAACAACTTAAAATGCTGCTTTTGGTTTGTTTTTTGCATGCCAGGGCAGTAGTTGGCGATGTCGCTTTGTAAACAAACACTACACGAAAATGTAATAAGCAAGCGCAATACATCAAGATTTTCATAAATTCACGTTTTGAGTTGACAACGGTGTCATTTTCAGAAGATAGCATATTCAGGCACCCAAAACACTGTTGTTGTGTAAATAAATTGCCAAAGCACATTTTACGTTTTCAGCTTTTAGTTGAAAATTCTATCATGTAAACGCCACCTTAGAATTTTGCCATTTCACTTTGGCAAACAAAAAATAATGTAATCAATGTTTCACCTATAGTAAATGAGCATCTCATTGGCGGAAGGTTTTGAAACGGTCCAATCACAGCTCGTTTCTCAAATTGAAAATGGCTGAATATGTGCTAAAGATGCTTTAATGTGTCCTTCAGTCTCTCTGTCCCCCTCAGCTCATCCCGCTCTCAGTCCAGTCGTCTTTTCCCCCCTGTTCTCCCCTGAGTGTGATAATCACCACAGCTGGAGGGGTAGATGGGGGAGGAGGTGGATGGAGATGCCCCTGCTCCCCTGTGGTGTTATATCAGCCCGAGTGTGTCAGCACCGCAGGAGGACAAACCTGTCCGAGCTGAAAGGGTGAGAGAGGAAGGGAGGTTGAAGGAGAGAGGAGGTGTCAGCGTGTGACTGATTGCGGCCCTCCATTCGCAAGGCTATAGCCCCCTCCTCACCATCACCCCCCCGTCTCTGTACACAAATCTCTTCACTCACACCAAAACACACAAGTGCTTTAAGCATCGCTATTCAGTGGTGGAGCTATGCAGCTACTTGAAAATGTCCAAAAGTACAAATATTAGACAACTGACTAGTTAATCTTAACGAAAGCCTCAATTTACAAAACACTGATTTCATTCATTTTCACTCACTTTCTGTCTCTCAGCTAAAAATACACGGTGCTTCTGCAGCAGTAAACCATTGCCATTTCGATGCTGGATAGTGCTTTGCTCATGGCACTGCTGACCACTGGTTCTGCTGTACTGAGGCTCAGACATGCTGAGAAAGGCCTTAATTAATGGGAAAAAAGTGTGTGTTTTTGTGTTGTAGGTGTGCATGGTGAGCCAGGCGGGGGATGATTTATTCCAGTGTCACCTTGACCCCTGACGCAGAGATACAGCTCAATTAAACAGGATTGCCCCCACAGCACTGCTTTCATCTACTGCCCGTGAGTTCTGCAAAACACGCACACACACACACACACACACACCAAGGGGCCACATTCACAGGATCCAATAACATCCATATGAAGTGCTTTTCACCTTCCTCTGCCACCAAAAACCAAAAATGTTAATGTCCTAGACCAAAATGGAGTAACATGAAGAATTGATTCCTACAGGCTGTTGTTTCTTCTGTGGTTCCTAATAGCAGCTCTAGACTTCTGTTTCCAAAACACTTTAAATCATTATCCAGAGATTTATAAAACTGGCCTCAAATCAGTGGTAGAACATGAAACTGAATCAACGTGAAACAGCATTTGCAACCCTTTTACTTCCATAACGTGACATGTTTGCAAGTGAAATACGATATTCATTGATTTAATCAGATTGATTTTCCTTTGTACCTTTTTCTGCCATAGGCAACAATAAAAAATACTTTCCCACTTAATCCTTCAATTAAATCTTGCCGTTACATTGGATGAATCCATTGGGTGGTGCTGTGGAAATATGCCATCCATATATTTAGTAAGTTCCAGTAATATCTTTATTTTTTTCATTAATCTACTTTTAAGTTAACTTTTAGGCTTAAAAAAGATGTTATTCATCATTTAATTAGTATTAAAATGTAAAAATGAACAAATTAATAAATGTATTTATTATTTATGTACTTTTTAATAGTTCTTATTACTCCATTTTAAATTAAGTAATTATTTTACATTAATTCTCTCATTTGTATTTGTTTGTTTATTCTTATAGTTTTTAATAACAAAAAGTAAATACATATAATACAATACATTTAATAGTCACTGGATACATGCTGCTCACAATTAACTCCTCTTTTTACATTTTTAAATAAATATATACTTATTGTCCATATTTTGCTTAAATTTAATTTAAAAGAACATCAGTGAGGTAAATTAATTTAAAAAGCACTATATAACACACAATAAGTAATAAACATTTAAATGAGAAATTTTATGATAACTTTTGATGAAAAACTTAATAAAACCTGAGGAATAGACAACTTTCTTTTTTTTTCTTCTTCACATTTTTGACACATAAAACCAAGCAAGTTAAAGCGTCTAGTCTGTCTACCTGCAAAAGCCTTGGAGATGTGTTCCTTCTTCCACTCCCACGGCTGATCGTATTCGTCTGCAGGCCTCTCGTCGTCCTGCGGCAGACTGCTCTCCCTCCCCTCCTCGGGCAGATCCTGCTGCCCTGGGACGCGCTCCTCATATGGGGTGTCATAGAGCTGGACCTCCCCTCTCCCCCAACCTCCCGCTCCACCACCAGCTCTCCTCTGCAGTTCTGCAACACCAAATAAACCAGTTATAAACTATCTTCAACCCTTATCGAGCTCCGTTCTCCAAATTTTAAGAAAAGCTGGTACACTCTTTAAAATAAAGGTGTTTCAAAAGATCCAACATCTGGCTTTGTAGGATTACTGCCATAACAGTGGGTTTGAAAGCGGATTCAGGCATTTTCTAGAAGTTTCATTGTGTCATGTGTTCATTAAAATGGTGCAAGACAGTCCGCACTGTTAATCAAGACACAACAATAAATCGATATGTTCCCTTGGCTCCACAGCTGGGCTCCCTCGCCTGGGCCACATTAATTATGAAAATGTCTGGTAAAGGGTGGCGGGGTATGAATCTAAAGGAGAGGCAAATTGTGTTTGCACAGCTTGCCAATTTCATACGGGAGGGCTTAACAAAAAGAGAAAGGGATGCATGTGTGCACGTAGATCGAATCCAATCTCAAGGACTGGGGTCTCTCATCCCTCCTGATGGGCATTTTCATTTCCATTATCATACCTCTCCAACAACAAGTGTTAAAAACAGGATGTCTGAATGACCTTCAAGTGCTTTTCAGCAAAAATTATAGTCGGTTAAAAGCTTATTTGAAAAGAACTGCAAATACAAAATGTACAGTAATATTATGCTTTAATTTTAGCACATGTTAGCTTGCTGAACTGTTTTTTTTGAATCAGTAGATAAATGTGAACTAGCAATACAGCAGTATAAAAATTCTAGCCTTCACCGATAAACCGATTTTTTGTAATTTAACCGATAACCGATATCAAAATACTAGAATATTTTGTTTAAATAAATCAAAAATAAAACACTAATAACTAAAATCATTTTAAATATGACAAATGAACTGGGGCATCAGGGTTATTATTGTTAACTAAAACTTAAATAATCTAAAAACAACTTTTTTAATAAAATAAATTACATATATTTATTTAAACTAAATGAAGAGAGAAATTTTACCTTGGCAACAAGTTGAAATAAAATAAGTACCAGAATAACTAAAACTTAAACATATAAACTAATAAAATAAAAACAACAAAATTAGTAAAACGTTTACATTTTTTAAGATATTTACTTAAATATTACAATATCTACTAAATGATACAATAAATGAAAATCATTTCCAATATCAGCTATAAATGGTACTGACAGGGCCTTGTGTAAATAGTACAAATAAATTGTGAAATAGTGTAAATAGCACAAATAAATAAATACAATAAAGATACAAATAAAACCACAATTAAGTTGTTCAAGTTTGAAGGTGTTTAGGTACCGAATAATCAAATGTAAAATAGCATTGCATAGTCTTCACTGTATAAATCAAAAGATAGATTAATTCTTGTAAAAACTACAAAGTAATTTAGTCAAGAGCAGTGAGTGATTTTGTCTCTTATATTTTCTTGGATTCATTAGCAGATTAGGCGCAGTCACTTGTGAAGAGACAAAACATCCAAAATAATGATGCACATCAAATTTCTTTCTCAACGGTTTACATTTACTTAAGTTATAGGCCTTACCTACAGTTTCGCAAAGACGGGTATTGCTACATAATTTTGTATGTTTTTGTCCGTTCAAGCATCAGAAGAGGCAAAAGTAGGTGTTCAAGGGATGTGAGAAGCGGCTCTCTCTCCATGAACGCTGTGCACACAGAACGCAGCATGCTGGTGCTGAATTAAGCTTTTCGCGTCTTTCTGTGCTTGCATGTTTAAACTGCCAAGGTATATTTGTTCGTTCAAGCGCAAGAAGACTCAATTCAGTGTTTGCATGCTGTCTGAGACGCGGCTCTCTGTGTGCTCACCGACCGCAGCGCGAGTACTCAGTTGAGTTTAACGTCTTGTGCATGAATGCTTTAAAATTTCTTGAATAATTAAATTGACAAGGCTTAAAAAGTGCAAATGATAAGCTTCCATGAGGACGGGCAGCAGTGGCCCGTCGACTGTCCAGAGCCTCTACTATGCTGGCTTCGGGCAATCGGCTGAAACCACCGGGGGACCCACTTATCACCCCACTAGCGATGGACCCTGGGTACAGATATGTTGTGCAAACACCATATTTAATAGACACTGTAGGTAATAAAGGACACAAATGTTGTAGATTCTTTAAATCTTTTTAACCCCTAAATTTTAAATTACAAAGACATACATATATTAGTCACTTGAGCTTCTTTGGCGAACAACCTAGACATAAAAAATTATGATAAGTGCGAAACCAAACAGACCCGACGTGGGACGGACTGCCTGGAAAGGAACACTGGCATAGACATGTGCTTCAGTGAGAAAGAAAGAAAGAAAGAAAGAAGGAACGAAGAAAAGAAAGAAAGCAGGACAGAGAAGAAGCCAGGCAGGCGTACTGTAACAAGAGAAAGACAAACTTTAACCTTCACACATCCTGCTTCTATTGGGCTCCTTAGCCGTCTCCATAGCGACAAAGAGGAACCCCTGAGGGACAGACCCTGAGGTGGAGGGAGAGAGGGAGAGGTATGGGAGCGTGTGTTGATGGTAAGTGTTTGTGACGTGCAAGAAAGGGGCTGCTAGATTCCCCTGTACCTGAGAATTGATGCAGAATGAGAGAAGAGATTAACCTGTAGAGATGGATTCAAAATTAAATGAGCATAAGACTGATCTGAGGAGAAATTAAGGTGGATGCTGGGGTCCTATGGAGAGAAAATTCCCTGAAAATATCTAAGGAACGCATAACATTTCAGTTCTGCTCCAAAACCTAGCGAAGTTTGTCTACTGTCTATTTTTTTATATTCCACTGCAATGCTTTCTCATTGTTTTCTATGTAAACATGCACTAGATGAACATTGCGCTCAGACCTTTTGCAGCATCCTGCACGTGACACAATATCCTAATAACGTGAAACTCAAGGTGTTTTGTGTAAATGGCCCTTAAGTTAACATCTTAACTCAAATGGAGCATCACAAGCGATTGATCTGCAGTAGCTAAATAGCACTTCTCGCATGAATTAGATCAGAGCCATGTTAGCACATCGCTAAGCTAATGCTAGTGATGAAGCGCTAAGTAAAGAAAATACAAACCCCAAACAAACATCAGGTACAACAGTCAGGTTTTAATTATGTTGAACTATTTAACTAAAACTTTAAATGCAAATGAAATTAAATGTGTCCAGAAGAGTTAGCATTAGCAGTTTTGAGCCACTCATTGCCTGAAGAAATTCTGTAATGGTTTTACAGAATAACAGTTTTTGTGAGTAAAATAAGATTGTGTTTTGTTCCTCAACATAAATGAAAGTCATTGACTTTATCTCCAACGTAATTTGGAAGAAGTTGTGTGCGTTAAGACTTTGAAAAATTAGCTAACAAGTCGCTAAATGAGGTCTGAGTTTACATCCTTAAATCAGGCAACCATGTCTGCAACTTGCAATTTTAAGGAAATGTTTTCTAAATTGACATTTTGCAATGCCGCAAATTTGCACTGTTAAAAGCCTATATGATATTAACTAGAAAATGCTTTGCTACACCAACATTTTCCTTAAAAAAAAACAAAAAAAACAATTGGACCCACTTTATATTAAGTGGCCTTAACTACTATGTATTTACATTTTAATTAATAATTTAGTACAATGTACTTATTGTGTACACACGTTTTTACATTGTACTTATATTAAAAAAAAAAAACTATATAACTATATAACTATATATTACATCTGTATTTAATTTCTGTAATTACATTTATAATTACACTGTTGACCCATACTTTACACCTTAACCCATCCTTAAACTTACCCATACCTCCAACCCTCTCCCTAACCTTACCCCTATCCCACCTCAATAGCATCAAAAGTTTTTTACAATACAATATGAACACAATAAGTACATTGTACTTATTTTTTTATGTAAGTACATAGTAGTTAAGGCCACCTAATATAAAGTGGGACCAAACAATTACATTTGACACCATACTTGGCCACGCGTCGTCACGTCACTTACTACACTAAAAACTAAAAATAGTAATTTTGCTACAAGTTAGGCTATATTAAGAATCAAAACATTATAATGTACAGTATGAAAAAATTATATTTATTTTGAAATCTGCTAAAGATTACAGTTAACAGTGCTATTCAATTACGAATGCTCTTGAAGTTCAACATTAAGGGAGTGTTACCTGACAGTTATGGTAATTTAAAATGAAAAAATTTAGGAAATCAGCATCCCTATTAAAATAAAAAAACATTTGAGCAAATGTGAAAGTCTACTCAGCTAAAACCCATAGGAAATTCCTGAGGGAACCCATAGTCAATTAGCCTTCCTGGCCAACAAACTGACGTCATGACTAAACAACTCTAACAATTTTTTTATTATTGTCTATTCTTTGGACTCCACTGGCATCTCCAATGCATTTTGGGCCTGCTTCAACTGCAAACGATACATGCAATGCTGCTTCAAGATTTGGCCAGGAGCTTTAAGGCTGGTTCACACGGCAGGATAATTAGGCCGATTTTAGCCCCGATTCACCCCTTCCGACAATCTTAGGATGCTCCGATTATCGTAAAATAATCTGATCAAATATTCCTGCCGTGTGTGGTGTGTTAAGACCGCTCTCCTCTGCTCGGAAGAACGTCGGGACCGCTCCGATCTCAAATCGGGGATATCCAACATGTTGGATTTATTTGGCCCGATTTCTTCTCGTGTGTGGTGTCCCCCGAGGACAAACAATCACGTAGCCTGTGGACTGTGGCGTGTAGCCAATCAGAAAGCGAGGTGACGAGGCGGTGAGGAAGTAAGTACCGGGAAACGAAATCAAAACAGCCGGCGTATATAATATAACAAATACAAATAAAGTCGATGGGCATAACTACATCCACAACTGCATTCCACCAGAGTACATGGAAACGAATATATGAACGTTCATTTCAACGATTAATCTGTGTAGTACGTAACAACATTTCTATGAGATAAAACAACAACTTTCCTCCATATCATGATGTAGCAAGTATAACGTTAGTCCATGCTCGCGTTGTCTCCACCTCTTTGACCATCGCCTTTTCTTGTTTTTCTTATGTTTTTTTCCGTTAAAAACAAAGCACAAACTACGGCCACTGCGTCCTCTTCGTCCGCCATGATTGTTTACTCTGAAGTCACGTTTGATCTCGAGGGATTTTGCGAGATTTCTCGTCTTACCTGGGAATTCTCGGGAGTCAAATCGGTTCGTGTGTGATGTGTTGATATTGCCGTGTGGCTGCACACCACACACTGAACGACCAAAACTGTTAGACCCGTGATTTTTTTATCGCCGTGTGTGGGGTCTCTCAGGTTTGGAAAATCGGCCGACAATTTTAAAATCGTCCCGTGTGAACCAGGCCTTAGAAAGTGGTAAAATGCTGGTGGCTACCTTTTGGAATGGTCTTTACGTACTGATGAAGTATTAAAATTCTGTCTATGTTTTGAAGCAGAGATAAAATCTCTCAAATCAGTAAGTGGCAGAAGTCAATGGGAATAAAACAATGGAACAAATTGCATGAGCGCAGAACTGTAATCTGTGAGACTCCAGGAGATAATCAGCAGTGAGTCACTGTCTCACACACTAGATGACTGGGTACTGGTGGAGAAAGACACACACATGCATTCTCTCCATACGACTCAAAGGGCAGACCATGGGAACACACACTAAAAGAAAGAGGACGAAGTCTGACTGACCAGTTATCACTTTCTGGGCCTCGTAGGGCTCCATGTAGCCATTGTTTTCTGGAGTGATTTGGCTTTGGGTGGTTTCGGGACACGGGTCCAAACGAGCATCGAATGGGTCGGAGTAGTCAGTATCTCCCATAACTGGAGCTGAAGGGACCACCTGGAACAAGAACAAAGTCATGTGATGATCTTCACCCAGGAGAAGGAAGACAAGATTCCTTTTATTCAGTGCAACAAACAGAAGATTATCTCAGGTTTTCTGAGGGATGAATGAAGGGAAATCTTTTTTTTTTTTTATTCTGAGACAAAAAAAAAAACACTTCAATTTCAGTCAAACAGACAGCATCTCGTTTTTTTTACACTGCTCATTTTTGCCCGGACAATAGTCATAATTTGGTATTGAATGGCCATTTTTTTTAACCAAAATGAAAAAAAAATGTTCTAACCAGGTTTGCGATAAAGTGACAAGCAGCATGTAAATCAGTTTTTATCCTAACTGACTGCAATAAGAAGCAAATTAAAGTTACTAACTACTGACTAATTGTTCTTATGTAAATATATTTGGTCATGTGGTTGTGACATCATGATTTCTGAACGACAGGTGTTTGAAATGTATCTTCTTCTAGGGCTTTGCTTTTAATCTAAACACTAAATGCTGTGCAATTACAGCATCGCTAAGGCTTTGTAAAATTTGCGATTTAGTTAATTAAATATTAGTGCTGTCATGACTCATAATCAATTAATCGTATTCAAATAAAGGTTTGTGTTTACATAATATGTATATGTAATGTGTATATTTATTTGTTTATATAATAAATACAGACACATACACAAATATTTAAGAAATATGTAATATATATTTATATTTATATATAAAATAAATCACACAAATATGAATATATACATATACGCTTATATACACACGTAAATATTTAATATTACACACACGTAAATATTTTATATTTACATGTCAGGTTTTTTTATATATATACACAGAGCACATACACACATTTAAATATACACAGCACACATACATATATTGTGTAAACACAAACTTTTATTTTGGATTGGATCCTAATAAATACAAGTGCTGTATGTTTCAGTGTGAAGAAATAAACCTCGTATTGTAATTTTAAAGTTTTACTTTAAAATAAAATTATAATATTCATTTTCTTTTTATATATTAGAAATATTACAATATCATTTTTTATTTCTTTCATATTTGTAGTAATAATAAACAATAATAACATAAATATTATTTTTGTTCCTTTAATACTCTTATTTTATTTTACATTTAAATATTTAACAATAACAAAAATAATAACTCTTCTTATTATAATTAATCTATAGTGATATTTGTATACAAGCAAAAAATCATTAGTGTTTTGCCGAATTGTACGCCCTACAAAAAAGCTGAAAATAAACCTGAAACTTTAAAATATATAAATATACAATATTCTATATAAAAAATTGCTATTAAGAGTTTTTCTCCAAATCTTCCAAACCTTGTGTCTTCACATACTTTCAGATTGTGTATATTTAGTAACTCCAGCCCATACAGTACGAGACACTGAAAACCAGCAGACTCGCAAAGACGTGCAGGAGACAGTGGGCAAGTGTTGATGAGCATGTTAGGAGGTGTGTTTGTCTCCCATACCAGGCCCGGGAGGAAGCCCTCAATCAGCTGGCACTGGGACAATTACAAAGACGGCCATATGGTCTCTCAAACAAGGCCTTTAGCCAACGGCTCCGTGTGGCACCATTCAGCCTGCAGACCACGGCACGCAACAATCTCCCGATTTCCCACCAGCCAAATCGCTCAATTGTCTTGTTGTTCTTTAACAAGAATAGAAGGACAATAAATCTGAAATGTTCATTATGCTATAAAAACTTAATTAGGATTACGGTGGAAATTAATGAAGGTTAACAGGGAATGATGTGTAACAGTGCTCGCAAGACAATGCACTTAGAGGGTCGCCATTAAATTGGGATTTAAATCGATGGCGCGCCATTGGCATGGCTGTTCCTCAAGCCCAACCAATCAGCTCGCTCATCACTGGTACTGATTACGATCAATGAGACTCGACTGAAGGCTGCTATCTGTCCGTGACCATGTGTGTGTGTGGATTCCTCCACTGTCTGCCAGTATCGAGTCTCTACTCAATGTCTGATCACAGGACGAACCTCTCTGGCTCTTGTGAGTATTCTCTATGGGACTGCCCCATCCCCACCAGCCTAACTAAACTCCATGTATTATTCAACAGCTTTAGCTGTGGTGGATCAAGGGGTTCTGACACCTACGGTGCTCGGAGACACGAAATCTAATGCAGGGTTAACACAGGATTTACATGAAAGATTGTGTCACACCACAAATCACTTGTTTGACAGTTTGTTTTATTTATTTCATCACCTGATGGCTTCAGGTATCACCAAAACTCGTCAAATCTGTGACGACTTAACGTTTTAAAACATATTAAGAGATGTATACAGTGTATGTATACACACACACACACATATACTGTATATATATATATATATATATATATATATATATATATATATATATATATATATATACATACACAGATTACAAGTGTATATTTTCAAGCACAGGTCAGCCACCACCAAATCATGACTTTAGCACCACTTTTTAATTTGAGATCATTATGAGGTTAAAGATTTAAATCATAACAAGAACTAGCTTAATAACTACAATACTGTTTTAGGAGTCAAATCTTTGCATAGTTATGACAGGAAACAATGGCATTGAACAGCCTTGGAAAAAATACAGTTATTACATTACTTGTAGACTTATGTTAATCATCCAATACAGATAATCTCAGAATGGACAAATATTGGCTTTTTACTGGAGTACTGTAATTTAAATAACTCACCGGATCGCTTGGTTCCTCTAAAGAAACAGAGCTTAGGAGAATCTTGCTCCGTCCCAGGTCTTGCGAGTCCACTTTTATAAGGCGATGTTTCGGTGAAACAACCTTGATATCCAGACTTGAGGATTTCAGAGGAGAGCCGAAACCTATGTGGGACGTTTCAGTCGACCCATTGTCATTTCTAGCCCTGTTCTCAAAATCTTTATAAGGGTCTTCAAAGTCAAGGTTCTTCTGAGCACGATACGCCTTCAATATCTCACTCTCGGTGTAGTCTGGTTTTGGCGGTTGCGGGGGAACTCGTTTGCTCCCGAAACTTAAATAATCCTTTAACCACTTTGCCATTCTATTCTGTTCGTGAATATCCAACAGTGAAGGACACAAAGACTCCAATGGTCCTTAAAATGTCCAACGGTGACCTATAATGAGGTCAGGGATCTAGATTACGGATGAGATTAGATGTTTATCCACAAGCTAAGCAGAATACCTTGGGGATAATGCACTGAATTCATGTTTCAATTCAAAGGCAGGAATGTGGTCCTCAAACGAAGTCGGTCCCTGGATATGCCCACCTGGATTTGGAGGTGGTCCATGGACGGCAATGATCTTGATGTTCTCAACACCTCTGCAACAGCAGAAATAAACAGTCAGGAATAAGATAAATGCATGTGACGGAAAGAAAAATAATGCATTCAGCTAATAATATACACACTGTTAAATCTGAGAAGTATTTCTGACCAATATGATGTCCTACCACAGAGCTGTCAAAAAATTATTAGAGTTTATCTGCTAGATAGATAGATAGATAGATAGATAGATAGATAGATAGATAGATAGATAGATAGATAGATGAGCTTTTTACTTTGGTAGATGGTAAAACTGCCTGGAAGACGAGCAGCTGCAACAAGCTGTTTAAGAACAAAAGCAAACAAACTAGAGGATTCGCACGTGCTTCTGATGCGCACAATAAAACATTTCAGTTCGACCATAAAAATAATTTATTTCACAAATCCTAAACATTAACATCCAATTTCGATTAGGAACTACTGAAAACGGAAACTCTGAGATAACAGCTCAGAACTTCTCTTGAAATGAAACGTGAACGCGCGTGAGCGGTCGCACTTTCAGTTAACGTTAAACATTTCACAGCTGACGTGATGAACGCTTCGTCTAAAATATCACTGTAGATGAACTGAGGTGAAATGAAACGCTGCCGAACAGACCAAGTTGTGCTACTCACGTTTTTGAATCCAGCATTAAATTATCGTGGAACTCCAGACGAATGTTACAACGTTGCACGAGGACAACAGCACACGCGCCGATAATCTGATGAAGAACGCGCACACCGCTGGAAAATAGACGAGAAGAACATGAAGCTCGTCTGAACGCGTCTGGATGTAGTGAACGAGAGGGAGAGAGCTGAGGCGTTTAAAGGGGAGGTCCTTACATCCAGCGGTGCTGTATTTTCGCTTTAGCCGATCATTATTAGAAGCTGTATGGCACAGATCTTTATTAAACATGTATGCTAATTGTCGGTGTGTTGTGTTTGCATAGTTTAAGATTGATTACTGTTAACAGCATTAAATAAATAAACAAATGAAAACAGAAATGTTTCGTCTACAGTGAATATTTATCAGAGTTGGTTAGTTTGAGAAACTCTTTCCAGGAAAAAAAAAGAGCAGCTCTTTGAATACATGGTCACACTAATGGGGTAAGTTGTCAAAGTGAAAAGATAGATAGATAGATAGATAGATAGATAGATAGATAGATAGATAGATAGACAGACAGACAGACAGACAGACAGAAAGATAGATAGATAGATAGATAGATAGATAGATAGATAGACAGACAGACAGACAGACAGAAAGATAGAAAGATAGATAGATAGATAGATAGATAGATAGACAGACAGACAGACAGACAGACAGACAGAAAGATAGATAGATAGATAGATAGATAGATAGATAGATAGATAGATAGATAGATAGATAGATAAACAGACAGACAGAAAGATAGACAGACAGTAAGAAAGATAGACAGACAGAGAAAGATGATAGATAGACAGACAGAAAGAAAGATAGATAGATAGACAGACAAAAAAGATAGATAAATAGACAGACAAAGAAAGATAGATAGATAGACAGAGAGAAAGATAGACAGACAGAGAAAGATGATAGATAGACAGACAGAAAGAAAGATAGATAGATAGACAGACAAAAAAGATAGATAAATAGACAGACAAAGAAAGATAGATAGATAGACAGAGAGAAAGATAGATATATATATATATAGATAGATAGATAGATAGATAGATAGACAGAGAAAGATAGATAGACAGACAGAAAGAAAGATAGACAGACAAAGAAAGATATAGACAGACAGAGAAAGATAGATAGATAGACAGACAGACAGAGAAAGATAGATAGATAGATAGACAGACAGACAAAGAAAGATAGATAGATAGATAGACAGATAGACAGACAAAATAAGATAGATAGAGAAAGATAGATAGACAGACAGACAGAAAGATAGACAGACAGACAGACAGAGAAAGATAGATAGATAGATAGACAGATAGACAGACAGAGAAAGATAGACAGACATATAGATAGACATATAGATAGATAGATAGATAGATAGATAGATAGATAGATAGATAGATAGATAGATAGATAGATAGATAGATAGATAGATAGATAGATAGATAGAAGTGAGATTCTGGTTAATTAAGGAAGAACAGCTCCTGTCAGTTTTCACACCACTCTGAGCGTCTCACATGAATCTGACAGACTCACCACAGTGTTAATGATGAAGGGGAAGGTGTGTGGAAGTGTTCCTCCTCAGTTACACACTTGAGAACTGAATGCAGAGGGAGGAAGTCATAAAAGTGAAGCCCAGGGCTAATCGTTTACAACACAACAAATAACAAACGCACATCTGTGCCGCTAGCCTGCGGTTGCCGTCCTCTCATAAAGATGTCTTAATGTTCTTCAGATGCTGACTGAATTCAAAGAAAAAGCAGATGACGTCAGCAAGTATATATATATATATTCCCATGCCGTTAAAACACAAACCTGAAAACCTCACTATATAAAGACACTTTTTATACGACAGGCATGATCTCACTCTCTCTTTCTTCCACATGGAGGGAAGGATGAGGTCATAGCAGACGCCATCCACCACCCCCTCCATCCCCAGCCAGCATCGACACACATCTTCCCCTCACTTTTCTAAATTGCCCCTTTCAAACGGGGACATGTTGAGAGAGGAAGGGCCTCTTGGGACAAAGAAAACGGCAGTACAGAGAGGGAAATTGCCCTTTTCTAAAGAGAGACAGAAGGGAATAGGAAAAAGGTTAATATATGATTTAAACATTATACACTTAAATGTGCATTTTTGTACCATTTTTGTACACTTTGCATACATTCATAATGTTTTTATATTAATGCTTTAGCAGTGCAAATGCTTTTTTAAAATATGAGGCCGCTAATCGCAATTTTTTATTTTTTAGTTAATCTGGAATAAAAGTCACTATTATATATACACTATATAAATTACTTCTAAATGAAATATGAGAAGTATATGATAATGAAATATTTAAAATATACTAAATTAAAAATAAAAGTATTTTTTAAATGATAGATATCCATTTTCAGGTCAGATTGTTTTTTTTAATTATATTTCTTTATTTTTTATTCACATCGTTGTGTAATTCTAGTTATTTCAAACTAATGTATCTATAAAACACATATTATAATATATAATGTAATATATATATATATATATATATATATATATATATATATATATATATATATATAATTCGTATTATAATTTTTCCTTTTTTTAGTTTTTTTTTACAAAAAATATATTACATATACATTGGATTACACTGTAAATGTCCTAATGAATTGTACTATCCAATATGAACAAGCGCTTAGTATTTATCGCCCCCAAGTGGTCACTCATGTATTGCCACATCTAAAGTAATTATGACAATGTTATATGCACTTTTGTTGATTAATTAACCATTTAATCGATAAAGCAATGGGTGAATTAAAACAT
Source organism: Carassius gibelio (assembly GCF_023724105.1). Lineage (NCBI taxonomy): Eukaryota > Metazoa > Chordata > Actinopteri > Cypriniformes > Cyprinidae > Carassius > Carassius gibelio. The sequence goes on along the minus strand of NC_068392.1, from coordinate 11,217,487 downwards.
AACATAATATTCATCATCAGCTAAAGAATATATAATAAAGAATATATAAGAATATATAATAGAATATATGTATATATGTATATATAATATATAAGACAAAGAAAAAAAAGGCACGTTCAGTGAAACGCACATGACACCTGAAGTTTGAAACATGAGGTGCGCGAATCTGTCAATCAAGACTCTACTGCCCGCCCCTCGCCGCTGATTGGTCGGAGTTCGTGCCCAGTCAGCCAGGTCCAACAGGCGTGTACTCTGCACATGACGTCAGGGCATCCCACCACAGGACATCCATACAGCAGACCCGAGAAAAGCAAAAGATCACCACCAAACATCAAACACTGAATGTAAGTCAGTTTGCATTGATCTTGTTTTATTTAATGTCTTCTCTATAAAGCTTCCGTATTTCCATGACTTCTAGTGTTGAGTCTTCAACAACCATGTGCTTAGATCAAAAATGATTATTCAAAATAAATACTTATACATAACAAAGTTGCTATTGCTTTAATGCCAAATATTTCGAATGCATTAATATAAGAAACTTCTGTATTTATTCAAATTTGATAAGACTTTCTAGAAAAATGTGTGTGTGGGTGTTTGTATGTAATAGTATATTTGAATTTCCTGATAAACATAAAATGTGTTTTATTCCTTACAGCTCATGAACATACTTTAAAACAAGATGAAAACATTAAAAGCAAAGTTCAAGAAGTCAGAGGTAAGAACCAGTCCCGTGCTAAGAATGCTATTCTTCCTACTTCAGTATGTTTGCCTTTTAATATGAGCCATTATGTTTCCAAAACGCTTTTATATAGTGGGCCTACCTAAGTTGTTGAGTATTTTGGTGACTTGTTGCTTTGTAAGTCCATATGTGTTTTAGCAGTAGAAGAGCAGACAGCACCTGAAACCAGAGACCTCTTCTAATGTTCAATTATTGAAACACATTCATTCACTCACACTCACATACTCAGTTTATGATGAAGTCTGCGCTCTTCATTGTTAGCCTAAACAGCTTTTATGGACCTTCTTCTTCACTAACATTAATAAAACATTATGTTATTGGATCTGAGCCCACTGTGTGAAGGTGAAATACACCATCCTGGTATTCTGAATGAATTGTGTGTGTGTTTTCCTCCGACTGAGGTTGTGTTGGGATGAACAGATAGATGAGCCACTGTAGGGGAGAGAAAGTGAGCTGGATGTTTTCTCTTTGTTTTTATCCTATCTTTCATCCAAAATTCATGTCTGGGTTAGATGTCCACATACTGTGTGCTTTTGGTGGAGGCATAAAGTCAACATAGATATATCTGTGTGTTAGAAAAGATTCATTTGTCATTTTGTCATTCATTCATTTGTTTTTGCATGAATGAAATTAAACCTTTTTATCCGTCATTTCTTCTCAGTGGTGATTCTTAATAGATTCAATATAATTCAGTATACTTTCATGGATTACAGAAGAGAAAATATTAAACACACAACCCTAGTATACTACTATTTACTAATGTAAACTATTCACACATGCACGTAATAACTGTACTGCCTTCAGTACATGCTGATTTATATATGTTATATATAAAAATAAATGCATATCTGCTGTTATATATTAATTATTTAAATGCAGAAATAATATATAAATAGAAAATAAAATTATGTTTCTCAACAGATACAATATGATGCAATGTATTTTTATGTAATTAGTAAACAAAAATGAACATGCAACCAAATATAGACCTAATATAAACTATTTATGCAGGATGCTAGTAATTGTTTGTACTGCTTTTAATTTGTGCTGATAAATATATTAATATATGAATAGTATTACAGTATTGTTCAAAATAATAGCAGTACAATGTGACTAACCAGAATAATCAAGGTTTTTAGTATATTTTTTATTGCTACGTGGCAAACAAGTTACCAGTAGGTTCAGTAGATTGTCAGAAAACAAACAAGACCCAGCATTCATGATATGCACGCTCTTAAGGCTGTGCAATTGGGCAATTAGTTGAAAGGGGTGTGTTCAAAAAAATAGCAGTGTCTACCTTTGACTGTACAAACTCAAAACTATTTTGTACAAACATTTTTTTTTTCTGGGATTTAGCAATCCTGTGAATCACTAAACTAATATTTAGTTGTATGACCACAGTTTTTTAAAACTGCTTGACATCTGTGTGGCATGGAGTCAACCAACTTGTGGCACCTCTCAGCTGTTATTCCACTCCATGATTCTTTAACAACATTCCACAATTCATTCACATTTCTTGGTTTTGCTTCAGAAACAGCATTTTTGATATCACCCCACAAGTTCTCAATTGGATTAAGGTCTGGAGATTGGGCTGGCCACTCCATAACATTAATTTTGTTGGTTTGGAACCAAGACTTTGCCCGTTTACTAGTGTGTTTTGGGTCATTGTCTTGTTGAAACAACCATTTCAAGGGCATGTCCTCTTCAGCATAGGGCAACATGACCTCTTCAAGTATTTTAACATATGCAAACTGATCCATGATCCCTGGTATGCGATAAATAGGCCCAACACCATAGTAGGAGAAACATGCCCATATCATGATGCTTGCACCTCCATGCTTCACTGTCTTCACTGTGTACTGTGGCTTGAATTCAGAGTTTGGGGGTCGTCTCACAAACTGCCTGTGGCCCTTGGACCCAAAAAGAACAATTTTACTCTCATCAATCCACAAAATGTTCCTCCATTTCTCTTTAGGCCAGTTGATGTGTTCTTTGGCAAATTGTAACCTCTTCTGCACATGCCTTTTTTTTAACAGAGGGACTTTGCGGGGGATTCTTGAAAATAGATTAGCTTCACACAGACGTCTTCTAACTGTCACAGTACTTACAGGTAACTCCAGACTGTCTTTGATCATCCTGGAGGTGATCATTGGCTGAGCCTTTGCCATTCTGGTTATTCTTCTATCCATTTTGATGGTTGTCTTCCGTTTTCTTCCACGTCTCTCTGGTTTTGCTCTCCATTTTAAGGCATTGGAGATCATTTTAGCTGAACAGCCTATCATTTTTTGCACCTCTTTATAGGTTTTCCCCTCTCTAATCAACTTTTTAATCAAAGTACGCTGTTCTTCTGAACAATGTCTTGAACGACCCATTTTCCTCAGCTTTCAAATGCATGTTCAGCAAGTGTTGGCTTCATCCTTAAATAGGGGCCACCTGATTCACACCTGTTTCTTCACAAAATTGATGACCTCAGTGATTGAATGCCACACTGCTATTTTTTTGAACACACCCCTTTCAACTAATTCAACTAATTGCCCAATTGCACAGCCTTAAGAGCGTGCATATCATGAATGCTGGGTCTCATTTGTTTTCTGAGATTCTACTGAACCTACTGGTAACTTGTTTGCCACGTAGCAATAAAAAAATATACGAAAAACCTTGATTATTCTGGTTAGTCACATTGTACTGCTATTATTTTGAACAATACTGTACATTTATTTTTTTAATAAATAAATGTTCTTATATATTCTCAGTTCTCATTTCGATTTAAGTAATTTTGTTATATGCATTTGTCGTTTTTTAATTTTTTTAATGAAAAAAAAAATTCCACTTATTTTTATCTCAGTTTTAGTACTTTTATAACTTCAATTTAAAATTTTCGTTTTAATTTTTTAAGTTCAAGTTTTCCATCTAATATCTATATTTTATTTTATTTCAGCGTTTTCTTGACAATTGACCTTTTTTGTGTTGTGTGTTTTATTTTTTATTTTATTTGTATTTTTTGCTAAACTTAGAGACAAGTTATCATGGTCTAATCAAATCCCGCATGATGGTTAAAAAATCAAGTCCTGGCCTAAAATTTGTTTATTGTTGAAAGTTTTACTCGAAACATGTCACATGTCACCAATCAGCCCAGTTCTCTTCTAAAAGAAGTTCAAAAGAGCTTTTAATCAGACAAAAATATTGCTACACCTTTTGTGTGAAAAAGATGAGGCCTCAATATTAACAACAAGAAAAATGCATTAACATGCCTGTATTTGCTGAAAGCTAGTTTTGTCAACTTTTAGGAATGCGTTAGCATATAAATGACCTCAAATGACTTAAAACCACACTGTTATTATTCTACAGCATCTGTATGGCCTCACAGGAAGTGATTTAATCAGACTGACTTAGCATAAAAGTGATGCAGTATTGTGCACTAGGTGCTGGGAGCCAACCCAAACTGTGTGTATTTATATACCTCCATTTAGTCTGATTGCTGAATGTGTATTTCCCCGTTCTGTTTTCAGAGCCGCCCCCCCACCCCCCGATGCTAATACAGTAGCTTTGAGATCAGAGAATGATTAGGCAAGAAGTGTGATGTACAGGGAACAGCATGGACTGTAAAATAAATGGTGGTCGGAGAGAAGTGAGACAATATTGGGATGGAGAGAAAAAAAGAAGGACAACGGGACAGGGAGGTGTGTATGTATGTGAGTGTGTGTGTGTGAGTGTGTGTGTGCGAGGCAGGGACTGCAGTGTGTGTCGTACTGTATATCCCCACAGACAGCAGAGCAGGATGGCATAGCAAGAGTTGCACAGGACAATGCTGCATTTGCAGGACAGATTTCAGCAATCGGATGTATAATCAGAGTTACATATTTAGTAGCGTTTAGGCCTTCGTGTTACAGAGAGATTAGATACAAAGTCATAACCTTGGCTGTTTTATCATGGCTTTTGCACAATGAGGAGCGGTCATGTTCAGGTTCAGTTCATTTGAACTTTTTTGCTAAAGTATGTAATGTCCTGGTTGAGAGCACGTAGTGTGGATGGGTCGTGGAAAGAAGCAGAGGTTTCAGACGTCCTCTGAGCTCTATGGATCCTAATGCCATCTTTGGCCCAATGAAAAGCTTCTGCATGTGTTACGGAGTGATTACGGTACGTAAGAAATGGTATCATTTAAAATTCTTTAGCTATATCAATAAAACCCTAAATGCAGCAAGAAAAAAAAACAACAAAAAAAACAAGAAAATATTTTGGCCACGAATTAAGAATTAATTCGTTCAATATATTAAATTGTTTGTTTTAGGTAAATGGTTGCCATGTTATTATAAGATGTTCCATTATTTTAGTCTATCAGATTAGAACAAGGGAAAGAATAACTACAACATCTTCACGATTTAACTAAAACAAAAGAACGTATTTGTTCAGTGTGACCACGATTTAATTAAACTAAGGGTACAAACTAGTAACATGGTCGACATTTAACTACAATGAGGAAACATCTGTGGTTGCCATTTAATTAAAACAAAAATTCTAATATGTACGCATGGTTGCGTACATATTAAACTAAAGGAACGACTAAACTTTGCCTAAACTAAAGGAACACGTTAGTACAACATGTTCGAGATTTAATGTTGTCGCGATGTGACTTAAACGAGGGAATGAATTTATAAAACGTGGTCACAATTTAACTTAAAAAGAATGAACGAATTAGGAAAACGGTCGCGATTTAACTAAAACAAGGGAACGGATTTGTACAGTGTGGTCGCGATTTAACTAAAACGAAGTACAAGTTAGTAGTCTACATGTTCACGATTTAACTAAAAGGAGGAAACGAATTATGAAAAATGGTTGTGATTTACATCAAAGAAGTACTTTGCTTTAAGTAATACATGGAAAGCAAAGTTACAATTAAAAAAAAAAAAAATTCTTCCTGATTTGTGAAAAACGGTAATATGATCCGAACCGTGGGTTTTGTGATCCGTTGAACCACTATTTGAAGAGTTTCACGATTTAAACTTCAAAAGGGCTACGCAATAGATTTGGGTCAAAGTATAGGCCTTACATTAAAATAATATGTGTTTGTGTTCACATAAGTTGTGTGTGTCATAATGTGCTTTGTTCCTCTTTGTTCTTAGAGTCAGGACTGGAGTAAGACAGATGACAGGTTGTTGCAGGCTGTGGAACAGAATGATCCAGAAAAAGTAGCCACGTTGCTGGTCAAGAAAGGTCTGTGCCCGTCCAAATTGGACGTGGAGGGCAAATCAGCGTGAGTGGACCTTATGATGTAGTCTTGTCCGAAATATTACACATTTATGTAATCACGTTATAAAAAATAACACATGAACTACTCACAGGTTCCATCTTTGTGCGTCTCGAGGTCGTCTGGACTGTCTGGAGGTCATCCTCTCTCATGGGGTGGACATCCATGTAACAGACGGCACTGGTAAGGTTTAGTGTACTAGTAATGGATGTTCTTATACTGTAGGTCTCGAAGAGATCCGTTCATTTCTCTCGGTAGGGTTTAATGCTCTCCATCTTGCTGCTAAGAATGGACAGTCAGATTGTCTAAAGAGGCTTCTTCAGGTAGGAGTCATGAGTTATTGTCCTAGAAAGAGCCAATGCTGATTTGTTATCAATGTTGAGGTATAGTTAAAATCTTCATTCTGTAGGAGAGGATGCCTGTCGACGCCACGGACAGTTTTGGGAGGACATCCTTACACCATTCTGGTAATAAAAACTCTTCTAATATTCGAATATTTACACTGCATGTGTATGCAGTTGTTGGTTGTGATGTTATTCTGTCTTTGCGTTTGTGCAGCTGTAAGTGGCTGCTTGGCCTGCACTGAGATACTATGGGACTTTAAAGCCAACCTTGATGTTCAAGATGCAGTAAGTTCATTTGAAGAAAACAAAAAGTAAAAATATTATTTATAATTGTAAATTTTGGCAGATTTGATCTGGAGTGACAATTAGGATAGCCTTTTTATAAGTGAGCATGTATCCATTGGGACACTAAGAAGTATCCAACATATATTGAGCAGAGCAAGTTGAAAACGTTTTAAAAGGTTTAACTTGCTGTTTTCTCTTAGGATGGGTTAACGCCGTTGATCCTGGGCGCCCAGATGAGCAGAGTCGAACTTTGTGCCTTCCTTTTGGAACGAGGAGCCAATCCTAATATACAGGACAGCCAGGGCAGGTCAGATGTGCTTTAAACTGCTTGTGAACAAAATAAGAGCTTTATTTCATTATTATTCTTATTTTAATGAAAATAATACACATAATATACAAATGGGAAAATATTGGATGGTTTAAATCATTTTTGTTATTGTGAACTAAAACTATTTATTGAAATAAAGCTGCAATAAGATATTCATATTGAAAAAAGTAACCTAGAAAAAACGGTATATATATATATTAAAAACCAAAAAATATATATATTAAAGCTGTAGAAATATTTAGGGGAGGAAAAATAAAACCTATAAAAATGACTAAAGTAAATTGAAAATAAAAATATAAAAATAAAAGCTGTGTGTGTGTGTGTGTGTGTTTATAAATATATAGTAATATTATTGAGATACTATTAGCTTTTATTTATATTTTAAAAACAAATTAAATTATATGTCCTGTTCTAATCTAAAAAATTACTAATTTTATTTTTTAATTTTTTATTAGTTTTTTAGTACATCAAGTTAAATAAACTAAATAAAAATGAGAAATGTTGTATATAATATAGAAATGTATATATATAATATAATTTATTTCAGTTAAAGATTATTTCAAGTCTTCAAAAATTTAGTTTTTATGTTTTCAGTTTTACTTAACTATAATTACCTTGATATATATATGTGTGTGTGTGTGTGTGTGTGTGTGTGTGTGTGTGTGTGTTTTTGGTAATTTTTTTTTTTTTTCTAGTCCTACTGTTGAAATATTTATACAGAAAATGTATTTATATACGTTGATTTCATGTATTAGACATCTGAGTTTAAACCCATGTGTTTCGAGGCAGATCAGCACTGATGTTGGCCTGTGAGAGTGACAGTATGGAGACTCTGGAGGTTTTACTGAAGGGTGGAGCTAACCCACACCTAACTGATGCCCTGGGGCACAACTCCACCCACTACAGCTTCACCGCCGGCAACCACAACATCACCCAGTTTCTGCAAAACATAGGCGTTTCCACAGGTAACCACACACACATCTAGCCCTCACCTTTAACTCCTTTGAGAGAGAGAGGGGCCATCTGGTGCCTGGTGGTTCTTCTTTCCACCACCTCTGATGTTTGGCCCCCATTTTCATTTGGCTACACTTGTAATCTGAGATAAGAGACTAAAAGCAGATGTTACGTTGGGCCAGGGGATGAAAACAGAGAAGTTTGCTAACTCAAGTTACAAAGGATGATAGGAAACATATGTCGCACTGACTTGGAAATGGATCCCAGTGTTAATAAAGGGCCCCGTGGTTGTACAGCCTGACAGAGTGATAAATGTGATGCCTACCTGCTTTCATGTTGCCTCTTTTTTTAATGCAGCAGTGAGCATGTGGTGCATCGGGAAGATTATGTATAGATATGTGTTTGAATGTGGCTTGCAGGGTTATTTTTAGAGGGATAGTGTGTGTGTGTGTGTGTGTGTGTGTGTGTGTAAGTCTCACCACACTGCTGTCTGTTTCTTATTTTTGTCCCGTGCATTCCCAGCTGCTGAGGGTTCGAGTGAGGAGGTAATTGTCAAAAGAAACAGCCTCCCCCAATACTTTATCACATGCATACAAATAACTAAACCACAGAAAATCCTCAAGGACGTTTAGGGATGCATTATGATACTCTAAAATACGAATATTTCACAAATATAATTTTGTTTCTCAGATAAGTAGGGTAACTACAGTATGGCGCACTTCCTATATAACATCACAAAAGTATGCACTTCAGCTTTTAGAAAGCATATTAGTAGTCTGAGGTCAGAAGCATATGTAACAAATCTAACTATCACTGCTGCTTTGCTTTGCTTTCTAACCTGTCCATCCTGAAACTCCGCCCACACCAGCAGGCTCCTCCTCCCAATCCCCCATCTAGTGGAACCACACCCCGCAAAAGGAAAGCCCCTCCTCCTCCTAAGTCTCCTGCTCAGGTACAGTGGGATTCACGAATCCCATAAAACATTAAAAGAGAAAAGCATTTAAAATATAAGGGAAAGTCCAACCAAAAAATTTTAATTTCTGTCATCGTTTACTCACCTTCATATCATTCCAAAATAATGAAAACTGATTTTCACAAAATTATATGTTTTAATAAATGAACATGCTAGTCTAAAGCATCTAAAACTCACCAAAACCATCTCCATATAAGGGTTTTTGTGAAAAGTTGAAAGCTATTGATGAACCATTGTTTTTGAAAATGTTTGTATGCAGAACCAATTTTTTGCCTAAATTCAATTTTTCTATTTTTAGCTGTTCTGTATTCCGCGTTAATGATTACATTTAATTTTAGCATTTAAAAAACATGTCTAATTAATTGAAATCATGAAACTTGAATGTAACATAAATTTATTACGTTTAACAAACATTTAATTTTCAGGCCCCTATGATATCAGTTTAATTTTTAAAAATTTAAAATGTAAATATCAGTATTTCCCCTTTTGATTCACGAAGTCCACATCGAGATTAGATCAAGTGTATAGCCCTTTTTCATTTATTCACCCGAAATTAGCAAAATTCAGCGTTATGCTTTAAATTCGATCTTTACAACCAAATTCCATCCGTGTGTTCCACATCACAGAAACTATAGAAGTCCATTATCATACACACAGTTACTGAATGATACCCATTGTTTCAGTTAAATATGCATGGCTTCTGCTTAATAATTCTGTAGGGCCCGCCCCCTTCCTCAGATGCCTCGAACACACCACCTCCCCCTGTCCCCGCCCAGTCACCTGACTCACAGAGCCCCTCCCCACCTTCTCCTGCTCCCAGGACCCAGACCCTCCCATCTGAGAACCTTGTGAGTGACAACAAATATGAAAAACCTTTTGCTTTGTTACCGCAATTTGCCCAACATAACCCATTGTGACAGTACATTATAATGATGTAAGCATTTAGTAATTTGAAATGATCATATACACCGTTTCGACATTGCAATGTGTGTTTCTGTCAGACGGAGGATGAGGAGGTCTTTGAAGAGATCCGTAAGCTCAGGCTGGAGAGAGGTCGCCTGCTGCAGAAAATCAAGGTTCTAGAGCAGCAGCAGAGCAGCGCCACCACTGTCCTGGAGGAGGTACTGCACCCCCCCCCCCCCCCCAAAAAAAAAATTAATCATTTACTCACCCTCATGTTGTTCCAAACCTGTATGATTTTCTTTCTTCTGCTGAAGACAAAATAAGATATTTTGAAGAATGTTGGTAAACGAAATATTTTATGGGACTGTAGATGTTCATATTCTGGAAGTAAATGTTACCAACATTATTCAAAATATCTTCTTTTGTGTTCAACAAAAAAAAAAAAGAAAGAAACTAATACAGGTTTGGAACCACCTTCGATGAGTTAATTAGTACAGAATGCTAATTTTGGGGGGATCTGTCTCTTTAAATGTACGTGATTTTGTCATAATATAGCGGTTATCACTAAATATCAGAATGTCCTGCAGTTAAACAGTCTGAGAGAGCGTCTGAGCGAGGTCGAGGCAGAGCGTGACCGACTGCTGGCCGAGCTGGAGGAGTTGAGAGCGGCTCAGATGAGCCATGTGACCTGTGACTCTGAAGATGCGGAGGACTCAGATGACATGTTGGACTTCCCAGGTGAGCCGAGAACACTTCCTGTCTCAAAAGTAAGTGGAAGAGCTAAAAAAAAAAAAGCCCTGGAGGAGATTAAGTGGACATTCTGGTTATGTCATATCAGGAGCAGAGAAGTTACTATCGAAGCAATCCCGAGGTCTGGATGCCTCTCAAGAGAATCCTGCCATGGTGGAGCAGCTCCGCAGAAAAGTGGAGGAACTGACCTCCCAGAATGCAGACCTGGTTCTCAAAGTGCAGGTGGAGTTTCTCTCCTTAAATCACACACATGCAGAACGCCAACAAAGCACTTAATCACGCATACACAACGCTGACCTCATTGTGTATTTAAATGTGTTTTCAGCAGTTCTTAAAAGGCTGTTCAGATGGGCAAGATAAATATGCGCTAACCACATACTGCACCTGACATGTTTCTTAAAGCCTGGCATCTGCTTTAGAGATTTAAAGATGTGAACACACAACACATGCACTACTCCAACCTGATGCTGTATATATATAGCTCAGATATTTTTATTATACATATTTCACATCAACACATTATATGTTAAATTACACTGGACGTTTTTCATTTCGCATTCCCAGTGGTGATTCACATCGCTGCAGTTTTTACATTGAAAAAAATATAATTACGTATTTAGAAGAATGAGATTTTTTGCATTACAGTAATGAGAACTGAGTGAAACATTTACTTAATTCTAACTAAAATAATGTACAAAATGGCTTTATTTTCATGAGAACAAAATAAAAAAATAAACTGAAGAAAATCCATATAATCTCTTGGATTTGGGTGAAATTTGACCTAAACGTTCTTTCAACTGATTTCTTTTTATTCAACTCAAACCCAATTATAATCAAATGTTTCATGGTCTAAATATACAGGGTGCTTATTTATATAGCTAAAGCACAGATGACATTATAATAGCACTAACCAGATCAGTGTGGTACTGTATTCTCATAAAAATATCATGGCATGAATGCAAAGAACTAATTTGACATTACACTTACAAAGCCTTGGTGAAATATATAGGATAATGGCTGAGGCAACATATGGCAGCTAAATGTGCTGCCTGTAAAAGTCAAAACCATTCAACCGATATCATTGGTTACTGCAATATAAAAAAAAAAAAAATCTCCATTGTGTTATGATCTGCAGATGCTGGAGATGTTTGAAAAGGATGACACGGATATGCAGAGCTCGGGCCCAGATTTTGTTCCCACAGCTCAGTATGAATCTCTGAGGAAAGAGTTTGAGGAACTACAGGAGAAATACTCTAGAGCCCAGGCTTCAACTGAAGCCTCAAGCATCGCAGAGGATCCTGGGTAACGTGGTCAAAATAAGATCAGACTGATATTTTGTCAATCTTTTCCTTAAAGTGATCATATGATGCTTTTTTAAAGATCATTATTTGGTGTATTTGGTGTAACAAAATAGGTTGACATGCTTTAATGTTCAAAAAACACATTCTTTTTCAAAAACTGTACATTATTTTTATTCCTCTATGCCCCGCCTCTCTCAAACAAGTAATTTTTTACAAAGTCCCGCCTTCCGAAAATCGCATTCTGCTCTGATTGGCTAACTGACCCAGTGCATTGTGATTGGCCGAACACCGCAAGCACTTGTCAGAAAAGTAACACCACTTTCCATAATCGCAAGCTACATGTTAATAACGTCCGTCGTTTTACCGTCTGTTCAAGCCCAAAGGGGAACAGAGTCGCATGACAGACAAACTTTTTTTTGTTGCTTATAATTAATGCCATTAATTAATTATTGGTTGATATCGACCTTATTTTTTATTTAAAAGTGGGCACAGGCATATTTTAAATCCACAAAAATAGTTTGTTATGCTGCTTGATATTGCAAACTTATGATATATTGGAAAATTGCTGAATTTAAATGCAAATTTACAAAATATTTACTCAAAATTAAAAAAAAAAAAGTTAATAAAAATATTTAACCATTGATAGAGAAAGTTGTCGGTAGACAGTTGGTGGATATTTTGCTTGGTGACAATGTATCAATACATGAACGCCAAAGATCAATATTTTATTATAAATATTGTAAATACGAAAATATTTTTCTGAATAATAAAATCAATTGCCTTTTTTATATCAATACAGTTTTTTATGACAGTGTTGGTCAGTCTGCTTGATATTCTGCAGTTAAAATAAAATGTAAAAAAAAAAAAATGCAAAATTTCAATATTATCTCATCATGGCTTAAGTATTGTGATATTATTAGCCTCTGGTAAATCTTACCCCTATTGACAAGGAGGTTGTTGGAGCTGGAACTGGAACTTAACCAAAACTAGTATCAATCCCTCATGCACTTACGAATCCTGTCAAGTAATTTAAATGCTTGCTTTCCCTCTTAGATCAGAGGAAAAAGATCCAAAAGCTCTGGAGGTACAGCTGGCCCAAGCCCAGGCCGAGTTAGAGGAACTCAAAGAACAGATGCGTCTGGGGGTCTATTCGGTGGAGGAAGTAGGAGCGAAGCCAGAAGGGGGCTCCAAGTCCCCTGAGGAAGGGGCAAATCTGGAGAACCAGCAGCTAAAAGCAAGGCTGCAGGAGCTGGAAGTGGAGCTAGCTAGCAAAAAGACAGATGGGGAGGGGCTTAGTGAAGGTGACAATGACACCATCCAACAGCTGAAACAGAGGGTGACGGAACTTGAAGCAGTTCTGCAGGATAGAGAGAAAGGGAAAGAGGGAGAGGAGGAGAACGAGACAGTTGTGAGTCTTAAAAAGCGGGTGAAAGAGCTGGAAAAAGCCCTGGAGCAAAGAAAGACGTCAGGGCACAAGGAGGGCGAGGGAATGCCGGTGAACGGGTTGCAGGCACGGGTGGAAGAACTTGAGATGGCATTGAAGGAGAGTGTCCCTCGAGGTCAGTTTGAGGAGGTTCAAGTCACGCTGGGTCTTCAGCTTAACCAGCTAGATCGAGAACGAGCCGAAGTGGCTACTCGACTCAACCTGGCCTTGCTGGAGCTGGAAAGGCTCCGCCCCTCATCCCACACTGGCGAAGATGAGGACGACGAGGAACCATCCGTGAGCTCAGAGGTTTCTATTGCATCTGGTGAGTGCACCTGTTGTCCCTCTGAGACTCTCCGAAATAACTTTTTAATTCCTGCCTTTAAATATAACTTCAATTTTAAACCAATCAGATCACTCCCTGAACCAGTCACCAGGCGGACGGACCTTGGAGGCGATACAGGAGGAGCTGGAAGTTGCAAGGCAAGAGGCAGCACAAGCTCTGGACAGCCTGTGTGACGAGAAAGAGAGTCGGGCCCAGGATGCACTACAGCTGAGAGATGCAGTACCACTTGTAAAACACCAGGAGGTGCTGTCTGCAGTAGCCCAGCAGCTGGCGCAAACAGAGAAAGAGCTGCAAGCAGAGAGGGCAGTGCGTGAGAAAGCCCAAACCGAGCTCGCCAGACTAGAATCCGAGCTGAAGGCTGTACAAAAAGACTCAGTTAGCAAGGAAGAACATGATAAAGTCAAGGTAAGTTACATAAGATGCTAAAATGTAGCATTATCCAATTTCCGATTATTTTGAATGACTCACTCAAAATGATTCACAAACCACTCATCTGTAAGAATCGATTCACTAAAGTAAATCAGAATTACCAAAGCTACTAAAATGAAAATAACTGATTAAAATGCATGATTTTTAACTGGTTATTCAGTCCTCCCATCAACAATTCCTGCCAGACTTGAGACTCGAACCCGCAATCTTCGGGTTACTTGTCTGACTCTCTAAAGCCCCTTTCACACTGGACGTCGGACCAGGCATATTGCCGGAACATTGCCGGGTCGCCTTCTGTGTGAAAGCAACCACGTCCCGGGATTTATTCCGGCATTGAACCCGGGTCGGGGATCTAGTAACATTGCCGGGTTCGACCCGGGACGAGCGCTGTGTGAACAAAAGCCAGATCTAATGCCGTGTCGTAGTGATGATGCGCATTATTGCGCAACTCTTTTACCTTCTGTTTTGAAGAAAGATCAACGTTCGCTACAAAAAAATATGTGCAAACTGTAATGAAGCAGAGATCAGTTCCTAACTCTCCGTGCTGACGCCAAGATTGTTTGCTTGCTTCAGTGAAAGTATAACGTGCCTAGCGTTGTCGACTCGTACATTACACGTCACGCCCTGATGTCACGTGTCGTTACGGGATCTTCATGGGTTGTGTGTGAAAGCATGCACATATCCCGGGTTATCACTGGCAGTGTGAAAGTGCAAAATCTAGCGACCCGGGAACAATTGCCGGGACACTTTACCCCTTTATTTGCCGGAATGGCAGTGTGAAAGGGGCTTTACCAATAGGCCATGATTGCCCACTACACACCTAATCAGCTAATGATTGTCTTCAGGCTTGCTAGAAACTTCCAGGCAGGTTATCTGTGACAAATTGGAGTTAAACTCTGCATGACATTGGCCTTCCAAGAATAGGTTTGGGCACCTCTGGACTGTGGTTTCTGAGCTTGATTCTTCCTCACTGCAGGAAGAGCTAGAGCGCTCTCTAGAGGAGAGTCGGCAGAGTGCAAGAGCAGTGCAGGAGTCTCTGAGCGAAAGAGAGACGGAACTGAAAGAGCTGCGATCGCAGAAAGCTTTAGAACAGGGACTGGTGTCCAAGGAAGACCATGAGGCCCAGAGACTCTCCCTACAGGCTGAGATCAACACCGTGACGGCCCAGTTAGCCGATCTAGCGCGGAAACACGAGAAGACCTGCACTGAGGTGTGTGTTGTCCTTGATGTTGTTTATGACCGTTTCCACTCCACCTATTTGCACATATCTTAAAAACAAGCCAAATTGTATTTAAAAAATAATAATAAAAAGTCTCCCTCTGCAGGTGTTCCAGGTGCAGCGGGAGGCTTTATTTAATAAGAGCGAGCGTCAGGTGGCTGAATCCCAGCTGGAGACAGTTAAAAAGCAGCTGGCGGATCTACAAGCCGAGTCCACCCACATCCACCAGCTGCACCAGGACATCCAGGACTCACAGGGGCTCATCAAGGAGAAAGACCGCAAGGTGTGAGGGGAAAAAGTTGGGCTGCATCCGAATATGCCAACTTCCATACTTTACTATACATAAAACAGTAGGCAATAAGTACCTGGATGTCCTCCAGTGGGACCATGAAGTGCATATCTAATGGACACTTGACTGTCCCATGAGACCACAGGAGAGGAGCTGTGAATAGAGTGCAGCAGTCTGGTTCTAAAAGTAAAACCCCATTCATTTTCTCCATAGGGGAATTGATTTTTAACAATTTATAAACCATAATAGAAAGACCTACTGTGAGCTACAGGGTTGTTAATCGATGCATTATATGCATTTGTTGAAGACATCAGTTTGCCTTATTTCAAAATATGCAAAATGTTCAATATTGGAATTATTGTAAAACTACATTACCCATAATTCCGGAAATAAATTCCACAAATCAGAGAATCCTGTCAAGTAAATTGCATCGAAACAACACTTCAGCACCTCTCCATTCCCATGGATCACCGTAAATGATGCAAAAAATCTATTATATGGAGATGTGTTTCTTTTTCAACTTTCTTACCATCTCCCTCTAGATCACAGAGTTGTCTAAGGAGGTTTTTCGTCTGAAGGAGGCTCTGGGGTCTTTGACACCTCCACTGGGACGTTCCCGTTCGCCACCATCCTCAGGGACACCTGGACAACAGCTGGCACTGCAGAACCGTGTGACCGCATTAACACAGCAACTCCAGGTGAACGTATTCATATACTCCTCGCGTTATCAGCCTTATTGATAAATACAAGCTTAAAAATAACGTTTCTTCATGGGCATTGATGGTTCCATGCGGAAGCTTTAAGATCCATGGAACCTTGCACAAAAGTTCTTTATAGTGGAAAAAATATTCTTCTGATTTTTACAAATATTTTTCAAATTAAGAATCTAATGGTTCTTTTAAGAGCTGTTCAAGGTAAGGTTCTTTGGGGAACCAAAAAAAAGTTCTTCTGTGGCACTGCTGTGAAGACCACCTTTAGGACCCTTAATCTTTAAGAGTGTAGAAAAACCATTTTTGATTCTCTAAAGAATCTTTCAGTTAAAAGAAACCTCTTTTTCTTTTTTTTTGTAGCGTGATGAACATTTTAATCATCTCCACAAACTTTTTTCACTGTAGAGAATGGAAAGATTGCATGGATGGAGGTGCCAATAAAGAACCTTTATTTAAATGAATAACACAAATCTAATGTCTTTCCTTTCATTTTGTGCTTAGGACTGGGAGCGCAAACACAAGGCTGTTGTTTCAATATATCGTTCTCATCTATTAGCTGCTGTACAGGTGTGACCCATAAACCCAAACGTACATCTACAGGAAAGTCTTATATTACACTAAACCATGCCACTGTTTTTGATTCAACAGGGCCGGATGGATGAAGAAGTTCAGGCGCTTTTGCTTCAAATCCTCTGCATATCACAGAAAGGTCAAAATTAGTGCTTTGTAACTGACAGCCATACAAAGAGTTCAAGGGAGTGCTATGCGTACCCTTGAACCAAAGCAAATCACCACTGTGTACCGCCAATGAGAGGCATTGAAACTGTGAATGAGAAGATATAGTTTTGGAACATGACAGAGATGATTATATATCCTGTATGTGACGATTTATGAGGGGCAATACAGATACTTTTGTACCACATTTCAATAAACACTGAGAAATGCGGCTGACGTGTCTTTCTTTGCAACTCTGCGGTTTGGCCTCTCACAGTACTGCATGTCAAAAGTTGCTTTGTGGTAAAAAGATGTGTAGCACACCACAGGTAATCTGTCCATTTCAAATTTCGCTGGTATACAGGACTCGCGCCTAAACATGTTCTCTCACCACAAACAGCTGAGCACGTCTTTTAGTAAAGGTTTCCTTTCCTTTTCGAATCAGAATAAGATTATATGTAAAAATTCATATGCGTCATGTCGATTGAACTGTATTGTTCTTTCTTCTGTTAAAAAACAAAAGATGCTTGGCAGAATGTCCAAGTTGCTCTTTTCCATACAATGAAAGTTAAGGGTGATACACTTCTACCATTCAAAAGTTTTTGGGTTTTTTTGGAAAGAAATTATACTTTAAAGGGTTAGTTCACCCAAAAATCTAAACTATGTCATTAATGACTCACCCTCATGTCGTTCCAAACCAATAAGACCTCCATTTATCTTCAGAACACAGTTTAAGATATTTTAGATTTAGTCCGAGAGCTCTCAGTCCCTCCATTGAAACTGTGTGTAATTATTGCGTATTGGAGACGCGAACCGTTTAAAACGATTCAGTTCGATTTGGTGAACTGGTTCAAAAAGATCCGGTTACTTCGAATGATTCATTCGCGACCCAGATATGACAAAGTGCTTTGTTTTGAAAAGTCTTAGAACAGACACGGAAGAGAAGACAATGCTGAATAAAGTCATAGTTTTTGCTATTTTTGGACCAAAATGTATTTTCGATGCTTCAGAAAATTCTAACTGACCCTCTGATGTCACATGGACTACTTTGATGTTTATCTTACCTTTCTTGACATGGACAGTAGATTGTGCACACAGCTTCAATGGAGGGACAGAGAGCTCTCGGACTAAATCTAAAATATCTTAAATGCAGCCATGGAGAGACTTCTTTTAAAAGCATAATAAATAACTAAAAATCTCACTGACCAAAAACTTTTGAATGGTAGTGTATACAATGCTAAGCTCTCAAAAACGACAAAAAACATCATAAAAGTAATCCATATGACTGGTGACCAACATTGCAAGTCTAACATCATTAAATGTTAATTAAATTTTCATTTTGGGAGTACTGTCCCTTTAAAAATTAACCAAACATTTCCTTGTACTTTTCCCTTTCTGTTCAGTTTTATCGAGAATGATTTTAGAGCATAGAGGAACAACATTGTAAGAAATTTAAGTAAGTGGTTTTTGGTGGTGGCAAGGCAGTCTAGAATACGTGGAGAAAGTTAGCCGTTAGCATTCCCATTTATCTCAATGTCAGTTACTAGACTGGAGCAAGAGCTCTGTAAGTATGCGTTTTGAAATATTTGTGATTTATATGTTGTTTGCAAAAAACTCATGGCTACCTTTGAATGGTTGTCAGTGGATAAAGATGCTTTTTGGACCCAAAAGTTACAGCTGCAGCATCTACTGTACCAGTACGCACTTATTGAAATCTGCTAACTGGCTAAACCCTGACTCTACTTGCTATTCCTTCTATTTCTGCCATATACGAATATTACTGAAGAAGTAAGAGTGGAATGAAACTAGGAATGCAATAAAAATGAATAAACCTTGGAAAGACATTTTTGAAGTAAAAAATTAATGCATTTAAGGCACTGGAATCTTCTTTTTGGATAGTGGGGAAGACAAAGAAAATGTGTTTCTTTATACATGGTAGTGAACCAAACTCTTTTTATATAACCAGAATATTTGAACATTTATAGAGACAGGTTTCTTCAGAAAGCAGCTTTTAGGTTGAAAAAAGATGGTTTGACATTACAAACTACTTAATGAAATTTATAAAAATGTTTGTGGTTGACTTTTGTGTCCAGATCAACAGCAAAAGTACATATATGAGGACTTTGAAGGTGCATTCAGTTGTTAGATAGCGTTAGCATTGCTGTTCTTTGTGTACTTAAAGTACGGAAGCCACAATGGTGATAAGCGCTTTTTCTAGGATCATAGGATCTTTCCACTTTGTGTATGTCTGCATGGTTTGCACTTGTTTTTTTGTTGTTGTTGGTCGTACTGGTAGGGATTCTTCTGTTGTCTTCACTGGTAAAGCAGTCACCAGACTACACTTTGCTACTAGCATATCTATAGGATTTTGAGAATTCTCTCAGACATTTTAGGGTGTGTTCACATTGTACTGCAAAATTGCACTCATCTCCATAGGAATCTGTGCATAATAGTGTAAGGGCTGCATTAACAAATTAGTGTAAGAATTTTGTGGGGAAAATGTACAACTGTCAATAGCGTAGAGATGTATGAAGCAAATAAGTCATTTTTAAACCAAGCAGTTTTTTGTTGGTCAATGTAGCAAATCTGCATGACCAGAAACCCATGGGGAAAGGTGTGTACACCATTTGGGCGAGTAGATTACATAGACAATCAATGAAAAGACATAAATAGATGTGAATTCGCAATTTGTTGTTCAATTCGCAAATTGCTGCTCAATTGCGTTTTCCGCACAAGTTGAAAAATTTCAGCTCGAGTGGGAAATTAACATTATTCGTTGTCGCGCAAGCCAATGAGCGAAACTTTTATTGACATGTCTGGCTTGATATGTCCGGTTATATCAGAAAATGTAGGAAAGCATAATTATGTTTTTATTTGCGCAAGTAATGCAAAAAACAACCCGTGAGTAATATAGAGTGAGGAACGCAATGTGAATATTCGATTCGCTTTTGGACTCTCACATTAAATTCCTGATCGTACAGATTCCTATTGAAATGACTAGACTGATGTGAAACATTTCCCCATGGAAATTTTCATCAAGTTCATCAAGTTTGTTACCTAAATTGGCAGCTTGTTTGTCAAGTGGTAGTTGATCAGGTGAATGGATTCCTAATGAAATTACTGTACTTTGCCTATTAAAAATTTGTTGAACCTTGGCAAACGTCACCACACGCTAAATATTTCCCAGCCTGGATTTAAGGATTCTGTACGGTTGCAAATTCGCCACATTTAACAAAAAAAGCTGCTTAGTTTGGAAGTGGCCTCTGAATTTGTGGTGCTTCATCCATCCCTACACCATAGATAATGGACAGCAGACCTTTGTTTTTGAATCTTACGTTTTGCTAATTTGACTGCTTTTATTTTATAATTAGTTTTTTTAATTGCCACCAAACTACTGAATGCACCTTAAAACAAAATGGTGCACATTGTGGGCAACTGTTTGTGACTAAACACAAAAGAGAAATTAAATATTTGTGAAGTATAATGCATGTCTGAATCACCAAATTTTAAAAAAGGGCAATATCACATGAGAACGACCCAAAATTTTGGTCCTGAGTGCATATATTAAACGTGCATTTGACACGACTGAATTAAAGCAACTGAGCTTATGAGCTTTATATAATGTCCTTAACAAATACTGCATCCTGAGAGCATATCGTTGGTATGCACAACACACAAAGATGTCCACAGTCTCAGAGGTGACCATTAGAGAAGATCAGAGCCACAGTTACTCAATACATCATATTTAGAAACAACAGTTCACTGATTACGAGCGCTCGTATGGATGTAAAGGAAGGGAATAAGACTGTCTGTCTCATAGGTTTCTCCTAAGTTCACATTTCAGGCAATGCCAAGAACAGTCTGCTGGGAAACTCAGTGATCACAAGCACTTTATTTCCCAATGCCAAAGTCTCAGTTGGGGTCTTCTCTGTTGAAGAAGGGGTTGATGGAGCAAGACATGCTGAAAGCTGTTTGTGGTCAGTGCTTAAGAAACAGCGATATCCCACAAGTCCCAGTGAAAGCTCAGAGTCTGTTTAAGGCAACAGTGTGGGGCCTCTAGATTGGCGGCACGGGGGACGGCCTTACACCCTAAAAAAATAAACAATACTATAAATTACCCATATAAAAAAGGCTTTTATAATCTGTATAAAAATGCCGCAAACCTCTTACCATGTACTCAATATGGGCTTCAGATAGAGGTCAGTTCATTCTGCAGACCACCTGCTGGAGGTGTAACTCACTCTCTGCTGCAACAATCGGCAGCTTGTTTGTCAGGTGGTAGTTGATCAGGTGGCTGATGCTCTCAAAAAGCATGTCTTTAGTCCGAACCTAATGAAAAATAAAATTAAGTTCATGTAAGTAAAATGTGAATTATTGTGGTTCAAGGGTGTTTTTTTATAATTATTTTTCAAAGTTTGATTATTTGGTTTTGCGAACTCATCTTTTTAAAATTATAATGGTAATCATTTTATTTTGTTTTTTACTATTTTAGTTTTTCACCTTCATTTTTAGCACATTTATCCATTCATCTGTCAAGTTTTTATTTTTATAATTTTTTTAAATATATTATTTACATTTTGTTTTCACTGAACTTACTGCTGTATTATGTATGTGCTATTCAAATAAAAAAATATATTTTAACTCTTATTTTTAAGCATTTTCATAAGTCTAATTTGCTTAGCCTTAAAAAAATCTGGATAATTATTATATTTTAATATATTTTTTTCAGAAAACATATTCTGACCCAAAAGCATTTTTATTTATGAATGTGCTATGCAAATAAAAGCATTTTTAAATAATATATATATATATATATATATATATATATATATATATATATATATATATATATATATATATATATATATATATACACACACACATATATATATACACACACACATATATATATATATATATATATATATATACAAATTTTTTTTTTTACTTTCATTTTTACCATTTTTATCTCTCATTTCATTTATTTTTTATTTTGTTATTTTTCTAAAATAGTATTATTGCTATAGAAATATTAACATTTATTATTATCACCAACATAATTATGACAGTCAAGCAATCATTAATACTCATTAACATCATTAAATCAGGCTGGACTGCTTTCAAACCGATTGCAAAATTTATTTGATTCCACATAACTTTACACCATGCCACTGGACTTGGGGGTTTCGTTGATTATATTGTGAGTTGGGAAACAGCCCTGGAAACCCAACTCTGACATCAAACAAGCTCCTCATCAAAGTCTACACAGTATGAAAACTGAGCTTTGAAGCAGCACTCACCACTCCTTCAGGATCCACCAACAGCAGATGTTTGGGAAGCCCACACTGCATCCCAGTCAGCACATACTGGCCCGGATTAGTGGCGCTGTCCCGCACTAGGAAATCTCCATCTCGGCCCAGCAGATTCTCTGCATCCTTGCGGCTCATGCGCCCGTGATACCACATCTCCCGCCGCAGCTGGTCCTCTGTGGGGGCCACGGGGGCCCGACGGCGTGGGGGACTCGGCCACTTGTCCTCCAATACACAAACTCCACTGGCCTCGTGTAGACGCAAGGCGTCCTCAAACGGTCCTGTGAGGTTTAATACAGTACGATTTGTAGAATGAAATGACTTAAACGCATTAATCAAACATATTCTGATATTACAGTTATTTGTTATGGACTCACTCATATCAAAAATGTCTTTCTTTGGACTCTCGGGTCTACGTCCTCCTCGGGCATCCGCTGAAGCCTCCATGTTGTCCAGATTCTGGGTGTTTACGTACAGGTGTTCCTCGTAATCGCGGCTACCTGGAGGATGACCGTCTGCTCGCAGGTAACCATCGGAAGTCAAACCTGAAGAAAAATAAACATAACTAAACTCTTACAAATAAAGCTTCTTTATTAACATTAATGTTTCCATGGACAACAAAGAAAAAAACATATATTTTAAGAACTGTTCACTGAAAGATTCTTTTTGAAGAGTGTAATTAACTAAGCAATTAGTATGGAACATTTGGAATATCAGACCCAGTAAAAGGCTCCGTGCACATGCACTAAAACATCAGGAGAGTAACATAATACAGATGATTAACCAGCAGGCGTCTCACTTGAGCTGCTGTTTTTCTCTGTGTCCCAGTGCACTTCATAACACAAGTGGGTGGCAGGGAGGCTGCCTGCATCTCTTTTGGCCGGTGACCCCATCTGAAAAAAGCAAACACAGGTCTGAGATCAGGCTTCGTTCCAGGCATGAGTTCAGCACACTTGTATAAAATATATAAAGATGATAAATAGATAGAATTGATAATTTCTTACAAATGGCATATGGGCTTTCAGCTTTCATTAGAGAATGTGCTGTATTCATAACCAGCTCTTTGCCTGAAGCAATAAGCGTTATACTAACACCACTCAGAGAAGTTTATTAAGTCCAACCTTAGTGAATTCTCTCCACAAACCACTTCATGCTGTTCATGACACACATTAAAATCCACATACATCTATAATAAAGTCTATATAACAAAGTTTACCTGAGTGGTTTTGCTCTGTGGTTGCGTATGGACATGACCCAGTAGGCCCGCAGGAGGCCTGAGCCTAGAGTCCACCACTCCCCCAACAGGAGGCTCCTTTCCTGGTATGCTGTTGTAGTAATTGTGCTCAGATGATTCCTCGTCATCACCCCATGCCGACTCCTCTGTTCGTATGGTCCTAACCATTAAATAAAGCTATTTAGCATCTTAGAAGATCAGTGAAAAAGTAAACATATATTTAACATGAATTTATAAATCATTAATATGTTTTAATTCAGTAACTAAAAAACAGTTGATATAGTGGTATCTACTTAAAGATTGACAATATTTTTAATGATTATAAACATGAGGTGATATCTGCCGTTGTTTTGAGTGAGCAAAATCCAGTCATTTTAATAGCAACTGGGAATTTTATATGAGGGTGAATGATTTCCTCACGGGTTCACGCAAATTCACCAAATTAATAGACACATAGCTGCTTGGTTTAAAATGACTTGTGTGTGAGGTGTGCTTTATACATTGCTACACTGTTGAAAATAGACTTTTTTTTCAGTGAAATTTCCCAAATGTGACCGCACCTTTAGATTTTGATATTGTTAGCTTAGCATCATGCTAACAGCACACCGAACTGTTGCCTTAGTAAAGCAGTTCACATGAGTCACATTACTTCTATTTTGGTTAGGATGCTGCGTATATAGGGAAGTAGACTACAAGGCAGCCCACTATGTTTTCGAACACAGTTTAAATGTTTAAAAAAAAAGACAAGAAAGCACATGCAACAACTATGATTTGAAACAGACCAAAATGCAAGAAATTATCCATTACTGATGTGACACTAAGCAGTCGTGTGGTTTCTGAGAGCTCCTTAAATGAATTTAGCTTTAAATAACGGCCTGGAATCAAAACAGGATGGCTATATGAAACACAAGCTGTGTGTATCCCGTTTCAACTTTGCGAAAGCTGCTCAGATATGAAGCTCAAGATTAACTGCAGGTGAAACTAGGAACCACCATCATTTTAATGTTGTGATGCATTCAAAAGCCCAAACAGACTTTATGGTTTATGCAAAATTATGTGGCTCTCACCTATCCATGGCGGGAATGGCTTTGGGTGGGCTGTGTAGGTACTGTTTGAACTGCAGTTCGAAGGCCTGGCCGATGGTACTGATCACATTCTGGGCGAGACCGTCACCGCACTCCAGGATGTGACACGCTACAGGGACAAGAAAAAGGTAACACTGTTCACATGAGAGAAATCTAGCCAAGATAATATGCAACACAAACAAGATAGAAAATAGGATTCTTTGCATAATATGCATGAACATTCAAATATAAGATTAATAAAATATTTTAAAAAGTTATTTTTTTAAATTATACCCATACAAATAAAATAATCTTAATAATTAATATAAAAATACCTCTTTGATTGACAGGGTCTTTGGCCACATAAGCGACGTAATCTGGTGTATCCTGCAACACAAGATGAAATCCAAGTGAGAATCAAGTGGCATTTGTTAATGGAGAGGAAAATGGTAAGAGCGGAAAGAAGAGGGCTCACCGAGTCTCCACCAGAGGCGAAAGATATGGACTGCATGGGGTGATGGGCAATCACCTACATAAAGAGATGGGAGTGAGAAGATGTGATGTCTTCAATTCAAATCAATATTCAACACTTATAAAAAATAAATAAAAAAATGTCAATGAGCTACAAGAGATCTGAAGTTACTTAAAGGGGCAACATATCTTTTTAAATAAACAACTATCCAATAATGTATTTCATAATTTAATCCGAGCCCTAATTTTTCTGGCACAAAAACAGTTATGGTTTTGATGAATTAACTCAATTAGTCACACTTAACTGACAAATGTCTAACAAAATTTAAGCAGCTTAGTCAAAACATTGTACTCCAGGGCTGCAGAGGAACTTGAATCATTTATGAAACAAATTTGAATCTATTCATCCAAACCAAATAAATCATTAAAAGGATTCAAACCTTTCAAAGCTACACAAGTGGGAAAAGTTATTTGTTCTGATATGATTTGAAGGGCTATCCAGTGTAAGAGGAGGCCAACCTGTCGTGTGGTGGGGACGAGTAGACTCAAGCCGTCAATGGAGATGTTGACACCGATGCTCATTCCAGCGAAACGCAGGTTACTCTTCCCCATGATAGACTGGAGGGTTTTACTGGTGGCCTAAAATGGGCAGCAAAACAAACATTTGGACATAACTAAATATTCTTGATTTATGCTTAATAATAATAATAATAAAAATACAAAACCATGATAATTTTCTCTCTTACTTTCTTCTTCCAGGCAGCTTTTCCTCCTGGTACAGCTTCACACAACCTGTTGATGGACTCCCTGTGTTCACATACACACACATTTACAAAGATAAAGATAACTATTAGAGTGGTATTACCAGATATCACAATCTCACATATCTGGAAAACCGATAATAAACAACTTCCCATGTGTATTAGTGCGACCACAGTATGAAAATGAATGAGGAATGAGTGTGAGCCTAAGAATAACGCTTATTCAAACCAGGTCAATAAAGAGGGACTCAGTGTATTTTAAGTGCATCAGATAATAATAATAAAAATCAAAAGGAAAAACCAATAAATAAAGCAAACAAATATGTACATGCAAAAACGGTAATAAAGCAAGGCAAACAAAACAAAACCAAACCAAAAGGCAAAACAATAAACAAAGCTAAACAAAACAAAAAACAAACCAAAAGGCAAAACAAAACAAAAAACAAAGCTAAACAAACCAAAAGGCAAAACAAATAAAAAAGCAAAGCAAAACAAAAAACTGATTCTAAAATTGTTGAAAACACTTTTGAAAACCCTTAAACCTAGGCAATAGTGATGGACACCAAAACACGTCTAAGCAAAACATGTGCGATGTCATTTGTGAAACTATACCTATGGCCGTGGAGTGTTTGGCACAGGGGAACGTGTTTGACTGTAGACAGCAACAGCAGGCTGAGTGACTTCAAAACACCAGCTTACAATCAAATAACCCATTCGTATTTCAAAAGTGCAAACTGTCCCAGAAAATGCCTTTTCAGGGAATGTTGCCAATAAATGTTATAAAATTTGCAGTTCAAAGTGTTATTTTAATAACGCATTTGGGTGTTTTTGTTGCAAGATTTTGCGCCTGTATGTGTTTTGCACCTCAGATCTTATAAAAAATGACTCATTGGCCACACTACATGACAATGACAAATGAGAGAGCCCACCCACACTCCCTCTTTCAGCATCCGTTTCTGCTGCAAAATAGATTCTGGCTAAATATGCAGCCTGCTCCAAGCATTCCCATTATAACCATTATAATGTTATAACAGACTGCCGCTCCCTACTCAAAACAATCACTCTTCTCTAGTCCTCTGTGTTTATCAACTCTAACTCCACCCCATGCAATCTGCATCATCTTGGGCCCCAATAGGCCGCCTCAGTCATTACTGGGAGTTGTTAATAATACATGGCTGTATCACTCTGTCTCCATCTCGCCTGTGCTATCTCCACTTTAAGCCCATCGTGGGCTGTGGGGTTCGGGTTACTACTGATCGATGAGCAAGGGCAGAGAGAGGGACTCCGCTGTTGCCCTTGGGAATCTGGAGCTCCGCCCCACCGCTACAAGAATGCACATGCTTCTACACATATAAACAACATATGAATGCATACTTACATATATGCAAACATGATATGGCACATAAAAAAATAGCTGCAAAATAATAATCTAGTCCTTTTGTGGAAAGTGTATAACTCAAAAAATATAGCATAATGTTCATTCGTCAATTTATAAACAGAAAACATTCAAAATCATTCTCAAAAACAAAACCAAACAAAAAGTTACAAACATGGAGGCTGACATATTTGTGATTTAGGCCTAAAACTAATTAGAAAACACTAAAATAAACCAAGCAAAGAAAATACAGCTGAAATAAACAGAGCAAGATCAACATCATATATACATTTTTTCTAATTGTAAAATAAACTATTAAAAAAAATACTAAAAATTAAAAAAATTCTATAAATATCAAAACAAAACAAAATAGAGGGTAAAATATGAAAATTTAAAAAAAAATGTTTATAAAATAAAATAAAATAATAAAATAAAGAAAATTTATTCAGCTAAGCAAAGCAAAAATAAAAAACAAAAAACAAACAAAACAAAAACAGGTGAGGTGCGTAATAAAATCTAAATCTAAATAATAAAAAATAAATAAATGAATAAAAACAATAAGCAAAGGGAACCAAAACAATAACATCTTTTTTGGGGGGTATTTGTGTAAAACCAAGAAACTACTACAAATATTGTGGTTAAAACTTATCTAGGTTTAGTGCAATCCAAACAAAAACACGTTTACCTTGTGACTTGTGTCCTAGTGCTGAAGTCCAAAGATCTCATTGATTTCAGAACCTCAATGCAGCCCATGTACTGCAAAAAAAATTAATTAAATAAATATATAATTGGTTTTAATTTCCCAGAGGTCATCAATACTTCATGAAAACATTTATCTAATTCCTATTGGTAAGAGCCAGAGTCTGTGATTTAGCTGATGGAAACAAAAACAACAATTGTCTCCATCTCACATACACAAAGATGGTTCAAGCACATTAGAGCAAGAAGCAAGTTACATCCAGTGTTGTATGCGCACCTTTAGCGTAACGGCGCATAATTACAGATAAATACGAAGTGTATAATTTTGCAAGACAGCTTGTTCTCAGCAGTTCTGCAAAAGACAGTTTAACAGCTGTGCTGGGTAAGGTAATTACCGGAAAGCGTGAAAAGATTGACGGCAATAACCGCATCATGGCTGGTGGGGGTGGACTTAAGAGGTATTACTGCAGTCAGGCCCTACTGGGACGTGGAAAGAGCTCTGACGAAGATGTAGGGGAATATCCATTTAGCAGTTAGTCACTAATACGTTCAAAGGGTCACAGGAACATTACGCAAGATGTTCACCCCCACACGGACGGTGCAACATATGTCTGAATAACAAGACTTCTTGTTACATCATTTTTGTTGTCTATGCCTTGGTAAAGGATTTCAGAGGCCTACACATACCTCGACAAACATCACAGATCATGTGGCCTTCAATTGAGTCAAATTGGTTACCCTAGTCATTAAAGTTAAAAACGTAAAGTGGATTATAGCACTAACTTAAAGGGACAGTTCACCTTAAAATAAAAATTCTTCCATCATTTATTCACCCTAATTTTTTTCCAAACCTGTATGACTTTCTTTCTTCAGCGAAACACCCGAAAAAAAGATTTTTTTAAAAAACACTGGCAACCAAACTACATTGGAGCCCATTGACTTCCAGAGTATGTTCCACAGAAGAAAGTCATATAGGTTTGGAACGACATGAAAGTGAGTAAATGAACTCATTTTGAGTGAACTAAAAATCTGAGACACTAGTTCTTGCTGTTTTCGTTCCTGGAATCAACATCCTCTTCTTCTTCAACAAATCTAAGAGAGTTTTGGGGAAGTCCCAAGAGCTGATTATGAATTTGAAACTGTTCTGTATGAATAAAGATCAGTCGCTGTAACACTACATTCAAGTTTTCTGCACTCTCTCCTTTTGTCTTAAAGGGACAGTACACCCAAAAATGAAAATTTCCTTATTTACATAACATAACATAAGGCATACTGTCCATTTAGTTAGTTTAGTATTTCTTGACACCAGCCCATTTATTTCCAAGCGAGCCATTGCAGACATCTTAACTAGATTAGTCTGCAGCAGGAAGCATCCAATCAGTGTGATTAGATGACTTCCTTTTATATTTTAATGAAACTCTCCTGCTTCCTCATCTTCTCAAAAGATCTCACGACTCTCCTCATGGGAAAAAAAAAAATCACAATACATCATCCACAGCTACAACACGTGACATCACTGAATGTTGTTTATCACTTGTTCACACCTATTTCTAAGACAGGAAAGGCCCAAGAAAGGTTTGCACAGGAGGAAATGACCAGAAAGGTTTATGCTTCCTATATAAAAGGGGAAACTTAGAAAATCTGTGGGGACTGCTTTTAGATTTTTCATTTCTTGTAGTCTTCGGTTCTTAGAAAGTTACTTGGTTCTAATCTAGAAATGACTTGAATTTAGTCTAATCTCGAAGCAACAACTTATTCACCAATGTAAATACAGATTGGTATTTTTAACAAACACTTTGAATGCTTTCACGTATCTAGCCACTAGCGTTTCATTGCCACAGTAGGATGAACAATAGAAGAAAATGCACGCCTGATCTAAAATCTTTGTGGTGTACCTACGTGCCACCACGCTATTTGCATTACAGCCCCCCTCCATGCCTGTTTCCTCTGCAACACATGTGATACAAATGACTGTGATTAAATGTAATTGAATAAACGAATGAATGGTGCCTGTGAAATGCAATTAAGAAGTGTGCGCAGGCCTAGTCTGGGCTGTTGGAGAGAGGGCTGTGTGGTTACAACACACGGCGGGAGGGGGTGCAGGGTGGAGGGGTGAGAAACTGGGTTGAGAGAGGATCGCTGTGATTGACGTCAAATAGTCTGCCAATATTTGCAACCCTTGATTCACCAAGATGCAGTCCAGTGCAGATAGTTGTTTACAACCACAACATCTACCAAACTGCAATAGCAGTTAGCCTTTAGTAGTTAGTTAGCCTTTTGTAGTTGGTTAGCCTTTTATCACAATCGTATTACAGACATTTCTACTTCATCAAAAGTAAACAAAGAATCAAGCATATTGGGATTTTTTTTTTATATTTAACATGAGCTTGAAAAGGTCATATTGAACATTCTGCCTTATGCAAGCTAAATTTAATTGCAATTTCATTATTATTATTATTGCTAAGTGAAATAAGAATCTGTATTGAAGGGAAAATTTAGTAATTGCTCAAATGTCCATCTTGGGATCAAATATACATTTTATGAACAGCCATCACTTATCTTCGCCTCCCTTCAATTCTAGTTGAGTTGTTTACATCTGCAGTTTGTTTACCCACGCCTCCCCCCTGCTCTGACGCAGTCGCTGTACCACACAAAGCAATATATCTGGATTAAATTATATATTCCTTCATTCTCCTCAAGCAATTGCACCCTGACATAACCAATACACTGTAGAGAATAGAGTCCCATTGTTCTCATATCATAAGTTGTTTTGACTGAACTCAGCTTCTGAAAGGACAAGATGTTGCAGTTGTTTATCCGGTATTCTGCAAGGGGAGTCATATAACTCTCAGCTTCTTCAGAGCTGCATAAGATGGTGCAGTGAATGTAAATTACCGATTATCAATAATACTACAGAGTTGCCTATTGACACCGCTGCGGAGCTGCAAAACAACATTAGGCGGAAAGCATGGTGAGATTTCGAGATGATAAGCAGTGACTCACCCTGACGATGTACGAAGCCCCCGTGCTGCTGATCTTTTTGTCTGGATGCAACCACCCATGTGAGGGCTTGTTGATGAAGCTGCCCTTCTGGGTTAAGTTATCTCCCAGCCACATTCCTTCCACCCTGGTCCTCCGGTTCATCCCGGTCCTGCAGCTCCCAGAGCTCCCTGGACTCCCCTCGGTGGCCCCTGGGCTGGACTCTCTTGGACTGGCCCTCTGCCTCCTGGCGGCCTGTAGGGAACATGGGCCCATACAAACAGGGTCACAGGAGTTGAACACAGCTGCAAGACTAGCCACGGGACCACTGGCAGCAAGTGCCCCCCCTGAAGCCGCACCAGGGGAACTATTGGTCGGAGGCGCCCTGCTGGAATCCTTGCTGGAATTGGAACTGCTATTGGACGGGCTACGACTGAGCAACGAATTGGAGAACTTCCACTGGGGCATCTTAGGAATGAGCATGCAGAAGGTGGTGGTGCCGTCCTGCTCGCCATCCAGCCCGGGTGAGTCGGCCAGCACCTGGACCGAAGGCGGAGGAAGAGCAGCAGTCTCCAGGGGTGGCAGCTCCAAGCCAGGCGTGGATGAGGAGGCCACCGGCGTGGCCACCACCTTCCCGCTCATGGCTAGGCTCTGCATCAGGTCGTCGGAGGAGGTCACTGAGTCGTTCCGGAAGCGGCCATACTTTGGCTTAAGTAGCATGCCCGGAGGAGCGGTCCAGAGCAGAGAGGACAGTGGGGGGGAAGAGGGAGGGGAAAGGGGGATGGCTAGGGAAAGGGAAAAGGAAAAATGCAGAGGAAGCGAAGGAGAAATCCACAAGGTTCTGTGCGGACTGAGTCTAGCCCTGCGTCCTCTCGGTCTCTCTCTGCTTTCTGTCAGTTGCTCTGTCCCTTACTGTGGCTTGCTTAATCCCTCCCTCTCTTCTTCATTCCCTTTCTCTCTTTCCCTCTCAGCCCAGCTTCCCCCCACTCTCTTGATGATGTCAGTGTTATGGTGTGTCTATTAGCTCTGCCCAACCCAGCTGCGATCATGCAACATTAGCTAATGCACATCTGCCCGAGCACCTCCTTAAAGCATCTTACACTTATCAACCTGCACACAGTCTGATACAAGCAAAGCCATTCAGTCCTGCAGCTAGCTAGCTTTAGCGAAAGGCGATGTGTGTTATGCTTTGAATGCTACCACACTTTCTCCTATCCCAGGTTGATTCCCCAGAAAGGTGTAAACGCTGTGAAGCTAGCAAACCATTACTATTTTTTTAGCATCCCGACAACTAGGCCAACAGGAAAATACTGGTTTCAGTTGAAAATATCAATTATTTTACTAGCTCTCTTGGTTGAGGCAGTGCATAAATGACACATTTCATTGTTTATGGCATGGGATGAAGTTTTGGCTAGTTAGCATAGCGCTGATATTCCCTGCTGGTGAATGTTATAACTACATTGTTTGGCAGCAAAAACCTTTTTCTCCGTAGCTATCACTAATGATTTGTTACATTATAGTAGATGTTTTACAAGTGCACAATTTTAAAATTAAAAATGTCTAAGTGTGTCTGTATGTGTTATATACACACACATACACACACACACAGTATATGTATTGACGTTATGGTCCAATGTTGTCTGGGCCTTAAAATTCTTTTAAATATCTCCTTATACTTAATTATTTGTTGCCTTTTATGTCACAGATCCAATTTATTAAGACCTACTTTAGACTATCTCAGATAGTAGCTTGATACACAGCATACATACACGAGTACTCAAGATGTCAAAGCATAATTTACTCCAGTTAATAAAGAATAAATGAACTTTTTAAATACCTCACAACAGCATTACTGGTTTCTCCATTCAGAGTTCTTCATACTGCTGCAGGATGGACTATAAAACAATTGTTGAGTCTCTCTGGTCTGTCTCTCGCTGTTGAAGTCAAGAAACCATCTGAGCTGTCACAGTTACAGGACTTGCGCAAGACGCTGTGCGTGTTTGACAAATAGTCTCTTCCTTTAACTCTGACGTCACCTTTTTCGCAACTGCCCAAAAAAGTAAATGCAAAGACTCCACAAGGCCAAATAAACAGGAAGCACTAAAATACTCTATATTCCACTACCGTGGCCTATGTGTACAGAGATATTTTGGTGGAAACCTCAACTTTGTGGTGTTGGCAAAGCATCACGCTTGCTTCATGACTCACAAGTGCCTTCTTTTCAAGTGTTACATTTTCCTAAATCATCATCTCTTGGGTGACCTCTCAGATGTGGTGCGCAAAGGTTTTGTTGTTTTTCCATTAGTTACTCAGCACGTGCATCTGGGGTCATTTTAGCTTCAAGAATGGGGACAGCGTGACCATTAGCAATTAGTGAGAGTGCACATGCAGGGTCATGCTCCAGATCAATATCTTTGATCTGAACAAAACTACAGAGGAGAACATAAAAGCATAAGAAGGAGGAAAAGGACAAAACAAGATTACTTCACTCATTTAGTGTCTGGTTCTCCTCTGGGAGCCATAAATGCTCAGATTCCCATTGGATGCACCTGTCTATAGTCTCAGATCAAGTAAATTTAGATTTTTGTGCTGCAGCGCCCGGGAAGCAGTTGGGTATTGGGGTTCGGTACCTTTCCCAAGGGCACCTCAGTCGTGAAGGTATTGAAGTTGAAAATATGACCATAATCATTTTATCACAGAAGCATTCTGACATAAGACAGTTACACATATTCCACAAGTGAAAATAACTTAATTTATACATATTATTTTGTTGAAAAGTTTATATACCTTCAGATCGTAGGATGCACCTGTAAGCATTGAAAAATAGTATTTAATTTGGATATATTTATTTATTTTAACTCCTATTTAAAAGAGTACAGGTAGGTTTGTAAAATGATATGGGCAATTGTTATTATGAATCTAAAAACATTCCGTTGATTTCTAATATATATATATATATATATATATTTTTTTTTTTTTTAGATTGTTTTTACGTTGAGACTAATACTATAATAATTTATTACAGCATTATCATTAAGATATATGTGTGTATATATATATATATATTTTTTTTTTATTTTTTATTTTTTTTACAAAAATAGTTATGTGACTTCTCAAGATTATTTGTGACAATTCATGAATATCTAGGAAAGAGAATATAATAATAATCAAATCTGCATCCTGACTTGCAAAATGGAAAATACAGTACTACTTTTTAATCTGATAAAAAAAAATATTCCTACCCAAACCGGTCTGTCTAAAACTCACATGCACATAAATAGATCAATAGCACCCAACAGGTGACATTTACTGCCAGTTTATTATCAGCATATTATCTTGACATTAAACATCAAATTGTGGTCAGGAGAAGGTGGTATATTAATACTTCTTAAAATACCATCAAATTAAAATACATCTTCCACATGTCAGAAACATACCACATCCTCATTTAAAGCGTTTGTAGCAATGTAACACAAAATAATATTAAATTTTTTACTAAATTTAGTCATGTGCAGATTAAAAATATAGATAAAGAGAAAAGCCAATCGTAACTCACCAAAATGCAGGTTGCAATGCCAGCCCTACATCAAGCAGCAAAGAAAACATGCAAAAAGTATTTATTTATATGTAGAGGAAAGCAAAAAGCACAAAAGAGTTGAGAGGTGTGAAGTTTGAGCCCAGAGAGTGAGAGAAACCACTTAAACCAAACCAGGAACACACACCATCACTTACACACACCTCCTCCAACGATAATCAGTTACTGGTTTTCTGGTCTAATGCACTTAACACAAATGTCCAAACTTGCAAAGCTGCAAAATGCATAAACACTATATAAATTTAAGTGTTTCCAAACTTAACACTGATAATAATGGTTGATGCTGCTAAGAGTTCATGAAAGACTTGATTTGTTTATATCAAAGACTTTATATAAAATGTATATTATATTCTAGCAGACAGTTATATGTGTCGTAGCATTAAAACATGCAGAAATGCATTCCTCATTTGAATTCACATCTTGAACAAAAGGTATTAAGTGTTACTTTTGAAGCGGAACCGGTGTAATTCATTAACAAAAGAGTCACTGAAGTTAACCTTTGGTTAAAGTTCTAGCAAGCCTGATTTTTTTTTTTTTTTTTTTAACAACACATAAAAAAGGAATAAAACTGGAGTGAAAAAAGATCAGTGGAAGAAATGTGTTCAGAAAAAGTATGATAATCACTGGATACACAACATGACACCAAAAAACACTCTGTATACTGCACCAAATAAGATATGACTACAACAGAGATAAAAGATAAAAGATAAAATACAGACGGTAAAGAAGCTTTCTGATGCCTTGCTCGCTCTGCTTGATTTTGTACTGCAACAATGTGTGCTTGTTAAAAAGGTCACAGGAACACTGTGGTCAAACAAGCAGCCATGACACTAAGGTGTTAAACCATTAAAAAAAAAAAAGACTACAACAAATAAAAGAAAAAAAATGGAGCCAACTTATGCCACCTCAAACAAATGAATATGAAATAATAATGCAGTAATTTGTTTATTTTCAACATAAAGAACAAAAAGATAACTTTACCCAAGTCACGACTTTTCATGAACAAAGCTTGAAATACTAACGGGAACTGTTTGATTTGGTGAAATCTTGTTAAAGCACGTCTTTCATTCAAGAGTTGCTTAACACATCCTTTGAACATAATATGGTCTCACTTTCTATCTTGATAAATGTGTTGTCGACGTTTTGCTCTTTGCAAACAGCATCTTGTGAATATCTTGTCACATCATTTTATTTCAATCCTTCATCCTA
Source organism: Carassius gibelio (assembly GCF_023724105.1). NCBI lineage: Eukaryota > Metazoa > Chordata > Actinopteri > Cypriniformes > Cyprinidae > Carassius > Carassius gibelio. The sequence continues at coordinate 11,181,839 of NC_068392.1, read as the reverse complement.
GTTTTTGGCTTTAAATGCTTGTGACAGAGTTGAAGTTAATAGTCATTTTATAATCGCACTTGACTGATATTAACAGATATGACATTTAAATCATGACTACACTTGAAAAAGTGTGTTTTGTAATGTTTATTTCAGTTTATCCTCCCAAGTAGGGCCGATTTTAATGAACTGAGGGACGGACTAAACTACTTTCTGTTGTAATACAAACGTGTATCTGACCTTAAAATAAAAGTATTTTGGTTTATTGTATATTTGTAAGATCACAGCAATGTAAAACTCTCTTAGCATAATCACCATCATTGGGTTTCACACGTCTGTGTAGAAACGGTTAAACTCACCTTTATAAAAAAAAAAAAAAAAAAAAAAAAAAAAAGGAAAAAGCTCTAAAGTTGAAAAGAAAAAAAAATATATAATATATTAAAAAAAGGTCTCAAACAAAACAAGGTCAGTAATATCGATCGAACTAGCTCTTGTCAAACGCAGAAGGCGTGCGTCGAGGGGGCGGGGCCTAAACGACGAGCGACTCCCTCAGCCTATCAGAAGCGAGCGAGGGACCGTTTGAGTTCAAACCTGAAGCGGCGCCCTCTGGAAAACACCGCGAGCTAGCTTTCCAGGATTTCACTTCGGATTTTAGCTATTTAACCACAATGTCTTCATCGAAAAAGCAGATTTACTATTCCGACAAGTATTCTGACGAGGAATACGAGTACAGGTGATGAATTTCTCTCGTTCAACTGTTCACTTCATTTTCGAGTTGACGCGACACTTCATAATGACCGTTGTAATGGCATTTGACTGGGTCAGTTTTAAAACGATATCTTCAAAACATCCGCTAGTGTTTAAAGACGGTCTGTTTAAAATGTATTTTCCGAGTTCTGTCGTCCGAGCCGTGTCATATTGCCTGACAAACAGTTTGAAGAGCTATTAAGTATTCAGTATTAGTCAGTCAAACTAACATGTTGTCCCTCTCCTTCCTCTTAGACATGTCATGCTTCCCAAGCAGCTTTCCAAACTGGTGCCGTCCTCCCATTTAATGTCCGAGGAGGAATGGAGAGGACTGGGAGTCCAGCAGAGTCAGGGCTGGATCCACTACATGATCCATAAACCAGGTTAGTAGTATAGACCTGGAGACCAGTTGCAGAAATGATTTAGACTGGTCTTACAAGTTAGTCAAGTTTTCCTTTAAGGCAGGTGAATAGGGTAAAAAAAAAATGACTAAAGTTAATAGTTATCATCTTATTTACCCAGTTGATTGATAACGTTACATTGATAATTGCAAAAAAAAAAAAAAATTGTATTACAGTTTTTCTAAAATGTTATGTTTAAATATGCAAATGAGGCATTATTTACTGAAATATGCGCTAATTTGCATAAACGTCTAGCACAAAAATCTGAACACTGGATGAAGTCAGTTTCAAAATTATGTATTTTTATATATTTTTGACGTTACAGTCAAATGTTTTTACAGAGGGAATTATGGCTCTCTTTTTTTTGTCACTCCATAATTCAGAAAATACTTTGAACAGCCAGAAAACAATATATTTTCAAAATTTTGGGGGGATAAAATGTTGTATATATAATCAAGGAAAATATATATGAACACTAAAAACTAATTTCGGCCTTTAAAAATATGTATTGTAATTGAAATCTATTGACACAAACCGATGAAGTGCTATAAAATAAACACTTAACAGTGTCTTTTGGATGTTTTCTTCCACTTGTTTGAAAAAGCACTTGATGAAAAGCCCAAAATTGACAGGTGCTTGAAAAAAAAGTGTTTTTGCCTGCAGTGTCTCACCTTAAAGGGTTAGTTCATAGAAAAATAAAAATAGTCACTAATAACTCATCCTCATGTCGTTCCAAACCCGTGAGACTCCGTTCATCTTCGGAGCACAGTTTAAGATATTTTAGATTTAGTCCGAGAGCTCTCAGTCCCTCCATTTAAAGTGTGTACGGTAATAGTTTCAGCTATTTTTGGACCAAAATGTATTTTGATGCTTCTAAAAATTCTAACTGACCTTCTGATGTCACATGGACTACTTTGATGATGTTTTTCTGACCTTTCTGGACATGGAAAGTATACCGTACACACAGCTTCAATGGAGGAACTGAGAGCTCTCGGACTAAATCTAAAATATCTTAAACTGTGTCCCAAAGATGAACGGAGTCTCACGGGTTTGGAATGACATGAGGGTGAGTCATTAATGACAATTTTCATTTTTGGGTGAACTGTCCCTTTAAGATTATTAATCATTTTTAAAATTCAGTTACATAAAAGCATAGATTATTCTAAATTCATTCCAAAAATAAGACTGATTACTTACTGGCTAACTGATAGATGGTCAAACTCGTATTTAAGACACTGTCTTAACATAAAGGGCCTAGGGCTGCTTTAAAACTTACTTTGACAGCTTAAATACTGTCTAGGTAGTAAGCTCTAACTGGTGAATGAAATTTATCCAAATGTCTATAAAAAGGTTGCCTGTTATTCTCCTTGACCCTAATCCTACTCTTTCCATACAGAGCCCCACATCCTGCTTTTTCGAAGACCGCTTCCCAAGGAATGAGATTTCCAGATTGTCATTGGAAGTTAAACTACTTGGTTGAGTCTGACCATGCGTGCATTTCTTTCCATGCGTTGTGATTTGTATATAAGTTTTATTATTTGCAGATCTATGGTAATGAAATGTTACTCCTCCTTCCCCTCCCCCTTTCATCTGGAGATCTGATGGTAGCAGGAGCATAGATAAAGGGGGACGGACTGCATCCTCTGAAGTGTTTTCATTAGATCTGCACTTAAGTCACGTTTAAATAAGCTGGAAGGTGTTTCAGGACTAGTAATCGCCCCTGTCGTGAATAGAAGGAATAGTTTTTGTTGTACACTACGATGCTTTCTGTTGCTCAACTGGTGTTGTTAACATCCTCATCTTGTATGTTGAGCGGTCAACGTTTGTTTGTTCCTCATTTGTTGTTGACAAATCAATAAATATTATTTTTATTAGCTCACTTGCGTTCTAATTTGTAGTCAGTGTAATATGACTTAAATTTACAATGAATTTGTATTTGATGCAAATAATATTTTTCACTTTTTTTTTATTGATCTCACACTTTCAAAAAAATCTAGCTGATTATTTTTCCTATTATATAGTGTATAAGTTTTTGTTAGCATGATACAGTGTGAACAATAAAACTGAAATAAAATTATTTTAGTTTGTAATTATTATTATTTTAGTACATCAGTTATAACTGAAATGAAATCCGAAAATATCGCTCATTAATTTTAATCATTTTATTTCAGTTAAAATTAATTTTAAAGCAAGATTTTTTTTTATTGCTTTAGTTTAAAATCAGTTCCCTGATTTCATACACAAATACACAGACGTGGTGCTTGAAAGTTTATGAACCCCTTAGAGTTTTCTATATTTTTGCATAAATATTACCCAAAACACTGATCCAGAGTTACATATCTGAAGGGCAAAAGCATGTGAATCTTTGCTTTCTTTCAGTATCTGGTGTCACTACCTTTTGCATCAATAAAGCAAGATTTTACTGCAGGTAAACAACTGTTTTACTGCAGGTAAACAACTGTTGGTTTGCGATGGATGCTGCACAGAGAGGCTTTCCCGGGACTGTGTGCTCAGCGGTGGAGAAGATTGCTGCTGCAAATATCAGCTACAACAAGGCTTAGGAACTGTCAACTCATTCCAGCTAAGTGTTTCCTGGTGGTTTCGACATGAAGTAGTTTGATCGACCAGTAAACAAGGAACTGTTTCAACAGTGCCACTTCAAAATAACCGATTTATCTTGACTTTCCATCCTGCCATGTATGGAGTAGACAGGGCTGCTCTCTCTTCCAAAGCGAGTCAGTTTGGCATCAATAGGATATTTAGGCCCTGGACTACGGTCAATGCTATGCACTGTACAGTCAAAGCATTATATCACTCCGGAAAGAAACCGATATACTATATCACTATACTTGTTGATATTGTTTATACTTGTTAATAAACAAGTAAATGGTTTAGTATGAATAATAATAAAAAAGCAATATTAGAAATATTTTAATGCTAAAAAAAAAAATCCTTAGGGGCAAAATTAAGCGTAGTTGTATCCTTTTCTGTAAAGTAACATGAAAATAATATTAATACATATATAACTTCTGATCTACTAGCCTATCAATACAGAAATGTTCAACAATGGATATTTCCAGCAGTCTGTCTCCCTCTACTGCTGACATTAGCAAAATACAACTTCATCAATGATTTTAGTGAAAATGTCATCATTGCTGATTTGTACATTCCTGGCATAAAATGAGCTAGAAAGACTCCAGCTGTTATATTTGCGTTATTTCCTACGGAGTTCTCTTATTTCACTGTAAGTACATATAAACTCACTGTTGTTAGTCATCCTGCCATGGAGGGAGTAGGAATTGTTGACTGGTGAAATCATGGCCTACAAAGCCAATAGTCATTGGAAGGATGTATTGACCAGGCCCTGTAAACAAGACTGGAAAACACAGCCGTCATAATGCAGTCATGCACACACAACATATGCACTTCCCTACTTGTTATCAGAAATATGCAGTGATGCAGTTTTTGGCAGGCAGCTGTTGAGAAGATCCACACCCTCTAGATGCAGCCCAGCAGGAATGTGAGCTCATCCCAGTGGCCTGATGGTTTTTCCTGGAGTGGAGGACTGACAGTGCATTTGGTTATCTTCTCTGATACTGCCATAACATCAGCCCACAAATGTTTGAGGACCAGTTTGATTCCACACATGCTGATACTTCCTTCAAACACAGTTCAAGTCAAGATTGCATTTGGGACTGGAGGTATAACCATTCTAGAAATCTACAGAATGTTTCCTGCAAAATCAGTTTCAGGAAATTTAAAAACGCAAGCAGCTACTTTGCAAAACCACGAGTATGGGTAGATCTTCAAAACATCCATGTACAAAGCTGAAGCGATGGTTAGTAGGACCTTCTTCCTAGCTGAACTAAATAAGATGTCCTCTAAATATTACAAATGTGTTTGAGAGACAGAAGCACAAAAGTTTTCATCACTTCATTGTCATGTAACATTATATCCATCAGAGAATTCCTCCTCTCGCTTCCCTTTCTCTTTCATGTCTTTACTCTGTTCAGCTGAGCAGAGATGGACCATCAAGCATGGGTCACTAAGGAGACCAGCAGCTGGGACCCCTCCCTGCAAACCAGCATAGAAAAGGCCCTCGACATTTGAGAAGATGGGAACTTCTGAAGGACATGTAAGTGAGTATGCACAATATTCCCATCTGATATGCATTGTAAGAAACTCTGGGAGAGCTATTAAAATGAATGGAGGCATGATAGGTGAACATGTTCACCACTTCACTGACCATCAAATAAACATCAAACATTAACAATCCTAAGGTAACTGGAGCTGAAGTCTCACAAGCTGACCCAGTGGACAGAAATACATGGGGTCAATGTTCTGCCTGGACCTTCAAACAAGTGTCAGAGAGCTTTGAAGTAGCTCAAGCAGTTAACCAGGAACAATAGATTCTCTCAAAACTGTTTGAAAGCAACTTTAGCATAAGTGTATGTACTTTTAATACTGTATATACAGTAGTATTGTGAATACATAAGACTGCTCTGCAATAATAAAGCCCAAAGTATATTAAGGGTTTTCATGCATACATTAGGGTGAGCATAACCTGTGAGATGTAAAATCAGAATTTTATAACTTGCAATTGTGCGAAAAATAGATAGAATTGGGAGATTAAGAGCACTTTGAAATACTACTTATTGTATGCATATGCTAAGCGTTTGCATAGTATATACTTTTTACGGTTGTGGTATACGGTCTTTACACATTGGAGAATAATCACATACCAAATTCTCCAGTATTACTGATTGTGAGCAATGTGTCCTAAAATACTTAGAAATTTCCACTCAAAATATACATATGGTATTTTTAGTATATATTTGGTATGCCCTTATACTAATTTTGCATATTATATAGAACAAACAGAATGCAAATTGCAATTCAAGCATAGCAATAGTTTATTCACACTGACTTAATTTTTTTTTTAATAAATGTGATATTGATGGTTAATTTTAAGTGATTTTCCAAATGACATAGGCCATTTGGCAAATCTGCATTGATTTTAGGGGAATTTAAATAGAGTAAAAGTATGTTAAATGGGACTTATTGGTAACTTAACATTTAATTAAACCAAATTACTCCGTGAACTTAAATAGTCGCATTAGAGACATTCTGTTTAAAAGTGCAGATTTCATACGAGCCAATTTTCATTTAGCATGGATGCATAGTCAGTGTCTGCTATGGAAATGAATTTTAAAAAATAAAAGAAAGAAGAACTGATATTATCTCTCTTTCCATACACACTCAGAGCTGTCATCTCATCACAACTGACCGGGTATCCCTATTTTTCCCAGCCCTTCTTATACACAAACATATTCGCAGAGAATGTAAAATGTGGAGCTCCTGCATTTGCTGGCAGCCAGGGGTCTCTGTTGTAGAGGCAGCAGAGAAACAGACAAAACATGGATGCTTATTATACACGTATTTGAAAAAATATGATGTTTTACAATGTGAAGATGTTTTTTGGAAGAATAGTCCTTTAAATGACTGCGATAAATGGGTTGTATCTCACCATCGCTCAAGTGAGTCCTTTGTGTCCACTGTGAGGATATGTCCACCCAGAAGCTGTGTGGTGTCTGCCACCTCTTCTTCTTCTATAGACACTTTTTTTTTCCCTCACTCTCTGGGGAATACTTGTAAGAATAGTAGGACACCTCAGCTCCAGAACCTGGCTCCTCCCCACCTATTAAATATAAATCACATGCTGCAAAACAATTTGCCATCTTCGACAAAAGCTTTGTTTGATTTGTTTCAAAGACTTAGATATTTTTTTCTGGAAATCAAGATACGTTTTTTTTTGTTTGGCTGTGGTGTCCCTCAAGTGTATGTTTTAGGCCCGTTTTACTTTTTTCTAAAAACATGTTTGTGGAATTTAAGTATCGTGTTTGTAGTTGTTATTAATCAAATTGGTAAAAAAATATATATTTTTTTTAAATAAATATAGCTAGCATTGCCAGACTACATGACTGATAGAAAAAGAATACATTTACAAAATGGCCTGAAAGGGGTGCTCCTATGTTTCAATAGACCAAGTGTGTAAATGTATCTCTAATGTAAAAAAGAAATTCACAGTTTGGATGTCTTAACTCATTTATCTTTCCATAGAGAATGTTTGTAAGGCTTTACAGTAGAAAGGTCCGTAAATTCTAAAAAAAGAGACAAATCCTAGTTTATGGGTTTTTGTTAACACCACTGCTCAGCACCACTTAATCATTAAGGATAATAAATGTCTTTCTTGCAGTTTGGAATTATACCTGAAACTGAAGTATACTTATTTTTCATATTATCTTTCAACATCATTACAATATCCATCCATATAAATAAAACGAAGCTAATAGAAGAGTAGAATAAATGTTCTTTTTTTCCAGTTATTTTTGAGTTTAGGTCAAAATAAGACATCATTGTAAATTAGAATTCGGTTTCAAACACATTTCTGATCTAGGACTAAGCTGAATTTGTGTCAAGGAAATGCTCTGACAGATTTCCAAAACACGTATTTCTTCTACACAGGTAATGGTGCGAGTTTTCCAAACAGATTTACAAATGGCAAATCCGAGAAGTCACCTCAATCATTGATACAGATAGGTCACAAACAAACTTGGTAATTACCTCAAGCAAAAAAGAACTGCAAATTCATATAAACATATAAACAGGAGGCACCTACTGTAGGTAAAGGAAACTTAAATAAATAAATAAAAGCGGACTAAAACCATAACCTTGAGGAACCCCAATAACCACAGCCCTATAGATGCATTTTCTCAGCCCAAAAACAACACTGTGAGTAAAAGTTGGCTGGATTTGATAAGAAAACATTTTAATGTAACCTTTTGGAGATCAATGCTGTAGTATTTTTCCCTATACGGGAAAGTGCGAGGTGATGAACAGGAGGCTGGGATACTAATTATCCAAGCATTAATGTAGTCTGGGCTGATATGCATGTAGCATCTGATTGCTGAACTCTTCAACACCTGTCCATGTGTGGCACACGCTCACACCTGCAGGTCACCGATCCAGATGTGTTAAAAAAAAGAGGAGGAGATGATTATACCTGCAGGAATGAGTATAAGTTCCTGTTCTGGTTCTTCTCCTGTAGGACATTCTCGATCTTCTTCGGCCACCTCCACTGTTGGATGACAATGCACACATAAACATGTCAAATTAAAGTTCAATGCAGTACTTTTCCAAGAAAAATAGATACTTTAGTTGCTCAGAGTTTCAGTCTAATATGTTTGCACTTGTGATGTCACATGGTCTGATATTTTGTTATCTATTGCTTCAGCCGATTCCACAATGTTTTCACTAAACATATTATATGTATATGGATTTACACTGCATGGTAATAAAAAATAAACATTTAACCTATTTATATTCTTACTAAATAAATAAATAACAAGTAGAACCCTTCAGTGAAAGTGTTTTCTAATAAGAATTTTTGAACCCAGTGTCCATAAAAGAGCGCTACATACAAACATAGTATACTTACAGTCTTTCTTGTGAATGAACTCCACTCGTTACACACATGAACACGGTCCATAAAGTCCAGGAATTGTGGTAGACATGTAGCACTCTCATTATGTCCCTCGTTTGTTTTGTGTTGAATCTCTCCGGCGTATATTGCACAAATAATTACTACTTCTATCCCAAGTGTTGAGTCCGTGCAACTAATTTTTTGAGCTCCTCTCCACGTGTAAAGACAATCCCTCTTGGCTTGGCCTTATTTATCCGCCTTTAGTTCCGATTGCTCATATTTCAGCATTAAAACTGATGTCCATCCACCCCTCGCGTAGCACTTAGTATTTAAGCATTATTTTAATGCATGTGTTAAAATTAATTTTGGTTATTTAAACTAAATATCATTAAACTCAGATGTTTCTTACATACTTAGTTGCATAATAAAAGTATGGCTTTAAAAAAAAAATTCAACCTGATGTGAATTCATTTCGATATGGAAGCGCGAGAAAGGGTTTTACAGGACACTGACGCCCCCTAGTGGCCATTTAGCGTGAGACATTCAATATTAGCCTTCCTAAAATTATAGATTTTTATAAATATAAATTTATATTGAAAAACTGTATTATATATTATATTATCATTTCAAGAAAGTATGCCTCTTTTTGCTTGGTCAAAAACCATATTAGGTAAAAACTTAAGACTTTATGAGTTTTGTCTTAGTATGCAAGCGGTTAGGTGACGTCACATGACGTTGTATTACGCAAACCCAAACAGGAAGTAAGAGCAACAGCGTGGCTACATGAAACGATACACATGTTGCTGCGCAGTACATTTATCAGCCAAGCTACGAAAACGCCGAGAACACAGTTTCAGCGACATGGTTAGTTAGTTTTAAATACTCAGCTTGTATCATATAATCACATTTAGGAATAATAAATGGCTAGAAATAAATGCCCAATGAATGCCCAGGATCACCCAGAAGATGAGGATTTCCAAGAGAAAGTGCAACTGTATATATATATATTTAAAATGTACTTTTTAATGTGAACTTGTAATTTATATTTAAGTCCATGTATTATTTTATATAAAATATTTATTAGTATTTTGGGGCAATTATTATCTATTTCTTATTCATCTGTAATAAAAAATTAAATGATATATGTGTATGTATGTGTTTTTCTTACACCCCTGACATTGACAAGTAAATTGAGTAAAACTACTGGGAACACAATTGCATTCCAAATCTATTTTAAATATTAATTTGTTATTTATTTTGATTTGTTTTATGTACAGTGGGCATAGAAGAGAATCACCCCATAAACACATTTTGTTTCTTTGCAGTTTGAAATGAAGACCAACATTTCAGAAAGAAAAAATAAACTAAATACAGAATCACTGAGTTGGAAAAAGGCCCCATTGTGTCAGTATTTTGTTGAACCACCTTTTGCTTTAATCACAGCCTTTAGTCTGTTGAGATATGTCTCTATCAACTTTGCATATCTAGACTTTGCAATATTTGGACGCTCTTCTTTGCAGAACTGCCGAAGTTCAGCTAAATTTGATGGTGACTGTTTGTGGACTGCAGTCTTCAAGTCAAGTCATTGCATTTGGTGGTCATTTTGTGTGTCAATATATATTTATGACTATGTTTTTTTGCACTTTTGATGTTAGTTTTGTACTTTTGATGAAATTAGTATTATAGTAATTGAGAAGGTGATTAGCTACACCTGAAGGGGGGTGATCCCTTTTCCAAATCAGTTTTTATTTATTTATTTTCTGATATGTTGGTATTATACTGTATCTTTCTTTTGGATGTTATTAACGGAGTAAATACAGCTGGATAAAACAAAAACTTTCTTACATCACTTTGTAATGTTTCAACCTGGTTTTGATATACAGTACTTGGTATATCAGGATAATGATTAAAACCTTTTGTTCTTCTAAACATCCGAATGAATGATAAAACTCTTTCTGTTTCTCTCCATCACTGCCAGTATCATAAAGAATACAGCCGCTTTGAGTGAGATTGTGCAAGACTTCAAGTATGCCTCCGAGGAGTCCGAGACGGATTCAGATCCTCTATGAACTCTCCCTTCATCTAAGGTATCGATCGCTGTCTCAAGTGTTGTATAGACAGAGTGCATTGCTGATGCTGATGCAGGCTTGAGCATCTTTTATTCCATTATTTTGAATACATTGAGAATAGCTTATGACGTTTTGTTTGCTAAACCGACACAATGTTCATTATTGTGTGCATAATAATATTCAGCAAACGCTAATGTGTTACAAAATACATGAAAATTCCTTAAATATATTGAAGACATTTATACAGACAAAAATATTTATACATAATGATACAGTATTTACATGATGTTTTTGAACACAGAGGACAAACAATTGCATTTCCAATACTAATTAAATTGTTTAAACTTTGTACCAATTAAAGGGACAGCACACTAAAAATGAAATGAAAAGTTTGTCCTCATTTATTCAACAATATTTAAATGCTCTCTTTTTGTTGTTGTTGCTTACAAATTTGCTACATTTAGTTCAAATCTGTCATTTGCAAAAGTCCTTTTGTTTGAATGAAAAGTCAATAAGAATGAGAAAGTCTTCCACTATTTTAAACATTTTATGCTCTATCGTAATTTGGAGTTTTCTTTATATTTTAATGTCCTTATAAACAGCATGTCTGAGACAAAAGCGCTTCCTTTGACGTATCTGATGGAGACTACAGCAGGAGGCAAACAGTAGATCATGTCGCCAAATGACAGGCTCCTTGCGGATTCCTTCAGAGAGTCTTGGCTAATCCAAATGAGAGTCCCAAGCACTGGAGAGTGATAAAAACCTTGTCGTCCCAGGCCCCCGCAAACTCTCCCAAGCTCTTCTTTAGAGTTTCACTATGATTTACCACTTTGTAGTACCTGAAAGAGAAGACACTGGCATTTACAAGTGAATGTGATGAGTTGATGTATGGGGAGAGAGAAGCATAATTGATACCAGCCATTTTTGTGGCAGTGTTCTTCAAAGGACAGTGTGACTAATAAAGCGACCTAAGTTTCCCAACAATCGTCAATGCCAAAGCAACAGTAACCACTGAATCGGTTCAGAGAGCGTGCAGCGGATGTTGGTTAGCGTTCGAAAACGCCACACAAGACTTCTCGGCTCTGTTGCATCGCAACTGAAGCTTTGCTGCGCAGTCTAAACTAAAAGGAATTTATAAGCATTCCAGCTAGTTACTTTGACTGGCCGGTCCCTCTCTGTTGTGGGAACGTCTGAAGATTATATGATGCTTCGTTATTAGTACACGCAATCAAATGTTTGCCTATTGATCAAAAGAAGAAACAGATCTTTTGGTTTCTCTTTTTGTGGGTCACATAAAACAGCAAAATGCTTCTTTCTTTTTTCCCCACACAGGCCCTATATCATGTGTGCCAACAGTAATGATTCGTTATCTTGATATGTGTTAAGAAGGAGATACGCTTGTTCCTTACTGACCTGGTCGTGTGTTTTCTGGGCTTTCTGTAGCCAGACGCGCCATTGGTCGTAGAGTTTGATGCTGACGTCCGTACAGCCGTAAGAGTGTTTGCGCATCCAGCCGAAAAACTGCTTGAGCTCCTTTCGTAGCGTTGAGTTGTGCTCGCTTGGTTTTGAATCGCATGAGCCAATATGTGACCTGTCTGAAAAAAAGCCCAGATAATTAACCAGTTGTCCTCTAAATAGTTCTAAATAGAATCTTTATCAAGTAGCTTGATATTTTTTCAGTGTTCACAAATGGATTGTATCTAATTAGCCTAATGTGAAGGGACATTGCATTATTGCATTTTGATGCAACTCACCGATGCCAGGTGTCGATGCGGCAGTCGAGTGGCTCCAGTCGCTCCAAATACCTGCTTTCTTCGAGCCGTAGACGCCTATCGGGTTGCAGCGTACCTGGACGAAATACACTGTACCGGCCCTGAGACCCGCTAACCGACAAGACGTCTGGTTCCCAGCATCATCTATGACCTCATGGGAAATAGAAAATAAAAACTAAGAATAATAATCGAAGTATGTGCACCAGTCATTATATTGGGGAGAGCTGTTCACAATGTAAACTCTGTCATTTTTCCCACCTTCATGTCATTCCAAAACTATAATAGGTATACAGGTTTGAAACAACATCAAAATGATGGTCCATCTAATTCTATTATATTCCAAGCCTTCTGAAACCGTACATTGGGTTTCTGAAAAGAAGAGTTTGAAATCATATCAGAGTTTCAAAGATAATCTTCCTCTCTAGTGAGAAGTTAACTGCTGGATCCTTACGTCAGTGAGTTCAATGTGAGAACTGGATTAGTCGGTAATTAAATGAATCGGTCAATCAAAAAAGCTATCATATGACTTCAAAAGGCTTAGAATAATGTGCACAAGTCATATGGACTACCTTTAAGAGGCCGGACATAATTTTGGGGTCAGTCATCATTTAGGGTTCAGAAAGGAGTGGCCAGGAGATTCCTTAAAAATGTAATTTTGTGTTCCACGGAAGAAAGAAACTTATGTAGGATCACATGAGGCTGATTAAACAATAACAGAATGTTAATTTTGGGGTGAAACTGTCATTTGAAATTCTGCCCCTGGAGGGCCACTTTCCTGCATCATCTTAGAGTTTAGCTTCAATATACAGTTCCAATCAAAATTATTCAACCCCTTTGACCTGCAAGGCATTTTGCTGCGGTGAACTTAATTTTATGAAAACAATTTAACAAAGGCATCAGTAAAGTATTAGAGAAAGTTTGTTCATACACTTTTGAGTGATTATGAGAATGGAACACTGATGAATCATGATTAAATTCAAATTGGCTCTAAACATTTATGTTCAAAATTATTCAACCCCCCAAAACTCAAATTTTGTGCAGAATGTTTTATTCTTTTAAATCACCAATAAATGTAAGTGCTTAGAAGCTTAGAAGCTTCTGTCACCTCTCTACTACAGCCTTGGCCCATTCATCGCCTGAAAAACTTTCTAGATCACTGATAATCTTTGGTTTTCACATTGACCACTGCTTTCTTTAAATTCAACCAGATATTTGCAATGAGAATTAAGCCTGGAGACTGAACAGATTACTCAAGTACATTCTATGACTGATCCCTGAACCAAGCAGAAGTAGATTTGGATGTGTACTTTGGGATGACTGTCCTGCAGGAAAGTCCATTGATCATCAGCTTCAGTCATCACAATTCTTGTCAAAATGGCCAGATACTTCAAAGAATCCATGATTTCCTTCATACAGTCATGTTTTCTACTTCCTGCTACATTTAAGAACCCCCATAACAGGACTGATCCACCTCCAAGTTTGATGATGGAGATGGTGTTCTTCTGCTTATGAGCTTTGCCTTTTTTGCAGCAGATATACTGCTGATCCATGGGTCTAAAAAGTTCCAGTTTGGTCACATCCCTCCATAAAACATTCCTCCAGAGCTCCACAGGTCTGCACAAATGAATTTTATCAAGTTCAAGTCTGCCTTTTGTTCTTCTTGATCATGAGTGGTATTCATCAAGATGTCTCAACATGAAGGGCATGCTTGTCTAATGTTCGTCTTACACACTGCATTGCAATGGGTTTCCTCCTTTCATCGGGTCATCTTGCAAGTCTTTGGATTAACATTGCACATTTTTCAGTTGCTCTGATTAAACGTTTTATGATATTGTGCTTTTTCTTCCACAACCTCAAAGGTTTTCTGGCACAACACACTTTAAGCTAAGAAATAAGGCTGGGAACTGTCTCTCTAGTAACTTTTAATGTCTTAGAAATCTGCCTACGTATAGCCTTAGCCTTTCTAAAGTAATACAATATTTATTCTCTTTAGCTTTTGTGAGATCTCTGTTGACATTTTTGCTACTCAACTTCAGCACATGCATGGGCTAACTGTATGTGTAACGGCTCAAGCTAATTCTGTTTTTAATAGAGTTTCTAAAGGCTTAATTGTGTTTTGAGACTGTTTTATTCCCCACTATGCAAATAAGTGATTTAAAAACAGCAATGTTGAACAGGGGTTGAATAATTATGACATAGCAGTATTACTAAAATTTATTAAATGATATATTGACAATATCACTTTTAATATGCCAGTGAACTGTTATAGATGCAATTTTAATTCTATTCTGGATCTTCAGAAAAGCTTGTATTTGTAAAGTACTGCAGTCTCTGAAGGGTTGAGTAATTTTGATTGTAACTGTACCTGCTTGGAGTTTCTACTGAAGACCTTGATTAACTGGTTCAGGTATGTTTAATTAGGACTGGAGCTAAACTCTTCTGGCTGGTGGACCTTCAGGAGCAGTATTGGACATCCCTGCTTTAGATTAAATTTTCTATTAAATTAAACTTGCTCTGTACTCTTCCTTGGGAACCCAAAATGGTTCTTCTGTCATTGCTGTGAAGACCCTCTTTTGGAAGCTTTATTTTTAAGAGTGTTTGGCTCCTACACCAATTAAACATACCTGAACCAGCTAATCTCGGTCTTTAAGATTACCAGCTATTTCCAGACAGGTGTGTTGAGGCAGATTGGAGTTAATGTTGACCCTCAAGGAGCAAGATTTGAACTCCTGTGGACTAAACCATTCCAGCAATACCTTCCATTCATCGCTGTCCTCCACACGGTATCGTATCTGGTACTTGGCCTGAAACAGGTAGTCTTTCAGGGCGGGAGGACTGCCCCAACGTACACTTAACTGATCTTCCAGATCTCCAACGCGGCTCACAAGGACATCAGGAGGCGGATCTGTGGTTACTGAATGAAATATTTCACATTAACTAACACTGTACGAAAGGCATTTTCAAAGCTGTTGATTAAACCCAATAAAAGTTAGTAGCCGTTAAACTATTCTTTCTTTCACTTCAAAGACTATATTCTTGTAATTGAACCTCCCAATAAACCTTCATCTGCGCTCATTAGCTCGATGATATTTTGCCATTACTACGGCAATTTCCCGTTTCTTTTGTTGTTTGAAATGGACGTGCTCCACTGCTACGTTTTGTAATCAAGCTTGCCTTTAGGGCAAAGCCAATCACGGAGCTTATTGTTTCAGAAGATGAGGAAATGAAGATGTAGTAATGGAATATATTTGCTTTTCTCAGCAAAAAGTGCTGATTGATGGATATAGTTTAATTGTGATTAATTCGATTAATGCATTGGTATGTCAAATTAGTCATTTGATTAGAAATTTTTACCAATTGACAACAGACTTTCCGCTGCCCATTGACTTTTACAGTACTATTTTCACGAGTTGCCTTTTGGAAAAGTTTCAGCTGTTGGAAAAGTGTTTTTACAGTCTGTAAAAATCTATTCTCAGACGAGTGTGTGCGCACCATATGCGAGATGTTCAGATGGTTTTTTTTCTTGAATTTATGTGCAAGTTAGTAAGCGTGACGTTATCCCAAGTCACCTTGATCTCGACACCATTTTCCATCAAACTAGCACTTTTCAGTCTTACTCACCTACATCTAAAATGTCTAAAGTGATGACATCAGAAGTGGAAGAGCCGAGCTGATTGGACGCCTCCACCCAGACTTCATATGGTGTAAAAATGGCAAGGTCTCGAGGAACGTAGCATGTATACGGCTGTCCCGTGTAGTCCTCACAGTCTTTCTCTTTACCGTACCATCTAGACGGTTATTAAAATGGAAAAGTTGAATATTAAAAGGGATTCTTGCAAAACAGGTGTTGGTATGATGATGATTATTATTATTTTTTGTCAAAATCTCACTTTAGTTTGTACTTGAGGATATATTTAGTGTTGATGAACGTCTCTCCTTGACTACCCGGACTCCATCTGCAGCTGAGATCCTTGGTGTTTCGTGACCAACATGTCAGGTTGAGAGGTTCCTCAGGGGGCACTATATGTCAAATTAAAATAAAAATAAAGTATGGCATTAGTATTCAGAAACACATGGCAAAAAAAAAAAAAAATAGCGATTAATATAAGCCAGAAATATTCACAGACTCACAGCCGACATAAAGACACGATCCTGCCAACACTTCTCCATTACTTCTGTGACAAACCAGATTGTCTCCTGACCGCTGTAAGGAGCCATTGAGTTGATGGAGTGTGACGCTGGATTCGGTCTGACTCAGGACCCTATAAGTGTTTCTAGCCAAGCGTCTTCCATTCAGCGTCCAGTACAAGGATCTAGCTGTTATTTCCAGCTCGGCACCAATGGTGCACACCGCAGTCAAGCTCGACCCGATGTGAAGCACTGGGTCCTGGGGGTTTATGACAGCCAAGTCTGGGGGTCAGAAAAAGAGGAGACTTCATGATTCCAGCACTTTTACAACTGGATTTATGACCGCAGTTGGAAAGGTCACACAGGGTCATTTTTCAGTAACTCAAGTGGTTTTCCATCTTGTAAATATGCTTCTTGTGTGTCCGCAGAGCTCATATTTATTCATGTTTAAGACAAATGTTCAGAGGGACGATGGCTGGATTTGAAGAGCTACTACTGGCCTTCGGGGAAACCAAGTGTTGATGCAGATCATTTCTGCTCCTGGTGGGAGGCGGACAAGCTCTTTAACATGTGCCATTGAACATTGAAGAGTTGGGAAACAAGACTGAATAATTAATTTATAAACTATGGTACTGTACTTATTAGGAAAGACCTTATTGGATGCTCTAGCATTGAGAGACTGACCAATGAAATCAGTGAATGAACAATTATATTGACAATAATATTAAATTATGTATTTTTTTCATAGCAATATTATATTATGACGGACTATATTTTCTAGACGAAGGATACCTAAGTTAATGAATATGCTTTTTAAATTAGTGTCTTTATTAATTTTATCATGAAGTGACTGTTTCATAAAAGCAATAGGCTATTGCACTCGAGGACGAGCTACTTCAGGTTTTTCTGTTAATTAAAATACAGTTATTATCCTATATATATTATATATATATATATATATATATATATATATATATATATATATATATATATATATATATATATATATATATATTACTTAATATAGCATGGCTTTACACACATTTACATTACTTTCCAATAGTTTATTTCAAATGCAATTTACTATTTCTGCTGTAGACGGTTATAAGGTCGCCTTTCAAACAGTATAGGAAGTATTCATAACATTTCTGTCATTCTCTTTCTTTTTGATGAAAGCTATTGCTAACGACAAGTTACCACAGCTAAAATTAATAAATCCTTCTTAACTATTGAATTTTACCGTAAACTAAGACGAAATGACTGACATAAACGTGAGTAGAGATGAAAATGAAAACATAAACACCTCCAACACAAGCTTCAATTGAACATGAAGTATCCTCTCAAATGGCTTTACTTTAAAGTAAACTTTAAAAATTATCTGAAATTGTACTTACGTGCTGTGAGCGCATATGGAAGAAGCGCAACAAAAAACAACATGACCAACATTGTCATTTGTCTGACGCGCGCGCTCTCAACGCGATTCTTGTCATGCTGATGGGAGCGCGCGCACGCATAATCCATTCTCCTTCACATAAATTGCTGAACATTTAAAGCCCTAATCACCAGAAAGCTTCGTAAAATTCATTGCTGGTTCTGGAAAACACCATTATGCGGAGAGGACGTTCAGATTCACCTTCACTCTCAATTTTGGAGAAGAATCAACACAGCGCACGCCTCAAAATCTGAAAAAGTTGATTCTTCTGAAGCTCCTCCCATGTCTTACCACACAGCCACAAGTCATTATTAGTAGCGCATCTGCAGCTAGTGTTTTCTTTTCTTTTTTTGTATACTAATTTGGACACGACAGAAAACAATGAAATGAACCCTTCCCAAAAACATTCCTTTTTGTATTTCTCACATAGGCCACTGTTTTTTAATCTAAAGTTTGTTCTTTAGCCAATACACACGGTTAGCCTATTTTTGGTCTACATCGTAAAGTTTATAATGGTCTGTTTTGTGAAATGCATCTCTACACCCAATGCTACTTTACAACGAATTGCGTAATGCCTGATTAGTTAGGATACACTATAATTTAGAGATTCTTTAATAACATTTCTCATAACCATAAATACATTTTTATTTTTTATGAATGTGTATTAGACTTCAGAGATTTAATTAATTCAGTCCTACCCAGGAGGCATTAATAAAACAAACTGTACTTTTTTTCTATAAATGTGTCGGGTATGTGTTTTATTCCTGGTCACAGTTTTGGATTGCTCAGTTTCAAATAATTAAGTAACATACCAAACTTTTATTTTCCAAATGAGGCAATTATGAGAAAAATAGGAATAAAAATGTAAGAATAGGCGCGTATGCACAATTATATATATATATATATATATATATATAGGAGATAAGTTCGTACATTATTGTTATGGTGTCATTGCAATAGTATATGATCTTATTATTTAACATTAACATATATATATATATAACCACAGGTTGATAACCAGTACACATATAAACGCTATTTTAAGGAGTTTATTACTATTCATTTGTAAAAAAAAAAAAATAAATAAATACATTTTAGTTTAATTGCTGGCAGAATAAGATTTTTACAGTCATCCCCATTAAAATTTTATTTCATGTGGTATAAATGAGACATTTGAGTTGTTTTTATTTACATTAAAGTAGGCCTACGTGTTTTTCGCTGTTTTTTCTAACCTCTCTTTTATACTGCAATGCAATGCATTGGCCGGAGACGCGCAGCGCGTGCGTGATGATGTGAGGAGTGACGCCACGGCGCATCAAAGGCACGAGGCTGACATAGAGCCCGATCCGAAGCGGAGACGGCAGGGACAGGTAGAGAGGCACCGAGCCCCGCAGACGCGCCAGTGCACCGAAACCTGCGAAAAAACTAAACACAAAAGGATGCTCCAGCTCGGCGGCAGGGTGCGCGGCGTTCACGCGCTCGTCTCCCTGATTCTGGTGGCGTTGTCGGCGGCATCAACTGATCTGTTTGACAACCAACTGGGCGATATCAATTACTGCAAAAAGCAATGCCAGATGTCCATCAAAAACAAAAGCCCCGCCAAAGTAAGTGCCACATACCAGATGCTTCTGCAGTAACGTTACAATTTGTAACGGCTTGTGGAAAATTTGTTTATAAGATTTTGCGTTTATTAGAGGTTCATCAGAGTCGTTTTGCAATTAAAAATCGCTAAAGGGAACGTACGAGATTTAATCCGACGTTCATTTTCACACAAAACTGTCCTGCGCAAAGATGAGAGCATTATTTGGCAGCACCTCGAGCCAATTCTTAATCGATTCATGGATTTCTGTGTCCCAGTTCCTGGCACAGCACGGGAAACGTTACTTTGTATCCACCAAGAACAGGCCGAGAAGGATGCTCTATGACGCATGAAGTTAACGGTCAATATGTAGATCTGTTTAAATGTGTTTAAACCGCAATGAACGTTCTACTTGCTAAATGCGCAGAACGGAGCGCGCCAATGGAAGCACGCGAGCGCGTCTCTATTGTCTGATGTTGGCCCATGAACGCTTGTAGAACTGGGTTGGTATTTGCTCGATATGCGAGGCGACGTCGTTCAATTACGGTCGTTTAGCTTTCATATAATGTGAAGGAATTGTTTATATATATATATATATATATATATATATATATATATATATATATATATATATATATATATTCAGAAGCTGAGATCCTTATTTTCCTTACGGCCCGCATCACTTTGCACTAGACATGGTTCGTCTGGATGAGAATTGATTTGAACGATTATAATCCTTATCAGTTAGAGCTTTAAACGCCCTTAAATACAAATGAGCTGATATATTATAAACAGAACCGATATAACAAATAAGAAGTTTTAGTAGTCTATTGGAAAAGGTGTTTAAATAGACTTTTAATTACTCTTTGTATTCTTTTTACAGACCCTCAAATGTAACTTTCATTCATTTTTTTTAATAGAATATCACTGATTACACCTAAGCTTATAATGAAAAGAATCATAATTTATTTCAAGTGGAACACCCCGGGGAGCAGTTGGGGTTTGCCTTTCTCAAGGGCACTTCAGTCGTGCTGTTGCCAGCCCAAGACTCGATCCCACAACCTTAGGGTTAGGATTCAAACTGTCTAACCACTAGGCCACAACTTTATATGTTTACATTTATTATATGTAAACATCTAATATATAGATATATATTTTATGTTGCTTCCTGTCAATTCTGAAGGTGATACTAAAGGTCACTGCAGGGTCGGGTGACTTCTGTTAAACTAAAGGTCATGAATCGACCTTACATGGATTTGAATCAACTCACTTTGCGCTTCCATCTTCAAACCTCAGCCAGTCTCCACCCAATTCTGATGTGCCATTCAGGAAATCTTGTGCATGTCAGATATTGCGTAATGATTTTTTAGGAACTCATGTTGGATACTCTATAAAAAATCCTTTGAGAACACCTCCATGTGACCAGAGCATCCCTATATGAACATCTATTAGAGTGATTCTTGGAGTTACATATATCACTGTACAAAAAGACTGATTCTGAATGGAGCCTTTACCTTGTTCCTATAGGACTCCATCATGAATGCCTGTCACCGTGGCTGTCGGCTCTACTCCATCTGCCAGTTTGTGAATGGAAATGCAGGCATGAATACCAGCACAGAAGAGTGCCAGGGAGGTATGGCCTATTTTGACCAGTTTTGGGAAGTAGCTAGCTAACTAAAAGTATAAATGCTACTAACTTAACTACATCAAACATGTTTACCTAAACCGTGAGGAGTTGGAAAGCCTGATTGATTCTAATGAGTCAGTTTACACCAAGGATGGCTTGAGGGTGAGTCAATCATGGAGTAATTTTCATTCCCAAGAGGACTTGAACGAAGTTCAATGGCACAGTCACATTTGCGAAAGTTTGTGGGCAAAAAAGGTCATCTGTCTATCGTCAACAGTGTAGTAATGTATAAAAAACAGCTTATCCACTATCCAACCAAGCTGCTTTTTGTTGATCAGTGTAGTGAATTGGTGTAACCAACTTGAACATGTTGTGAAATCTCCAGTCAAGTGGAATCATGTGGAAATTTCTGGATATCTTTCGGAAAAATTCGCCAAGCAACAGTAAACGTGAGCCCACCTTATCTTTCACCCCATTGCGAAATTCCCAATCATTATTTAGCATAAAATTTGCTGAATAACGAAAGTTGTGACTTTACCTAAAGTCCTGTTTTTTTTCTCTTAAACGCATGCCGTAATTATGATTCCAGCACTTAGAAGTACAAACTTCCCTGGAGGACAATGAACGCAGCTTAAGAACCACAAAAATATTTCGAATTGGTGTGTTAGTATAAGTTCAAAGCGAGAAAAACTATCTTTTTGTCTGTCAAAATGCATTTGACGACGCAATGAATAAAGTGCCCATAGCCCAAGGACATATACTATAGAGTGTGGAGACAAGCTGATTTTTATCTAGAGATGGTATTGTGTGCTAGTGGCAAACAGAGCTGTCTGTGGGAAGCTGCTAGGCATGAGGGAAGCTGTTTTATTGAAAATCAATCCTGCGCTTTCTGGTGCGGGAGGCTGCTGCTCAGATGTTTGTTGATATTGATGCTGCTTGACCGTGGGGAGGGTTGAATTGAGATGGAGCCGCCCGACAGGTATCGTTTATGTGTGTGTGTGCAGCATGTCAGGAGGCCTACAGTAAATTGCTGGAGCAGGAGGCGTGCAGCACGGGGTGTGCCAGCCAACCCGCTGAGCCGGAGATCAAACGGAGAAAGGTACGACTCTCAGATGCTTCCTTTTAGGGTTATGCAGTTATGTTTTGACATCTCTATCAAATCTGCAGCTCAAGGCCCTGACCAACCGGCCCAAGCCCATCTCTGTTATGGATGCCGTGTCTAGCTGGTGCAATGACATCATCAGCTCTGCCCAGAGCTTCATTTCTTCCACCTGGACCTTCTACCTGCAGGCTGATGATGGGAAGGTTGTCGTGTTTCAGGTTAGTCCGTCATCGGCATCTCTGCTTTCGGAGTAAACCTCAATTGTGGTTCTCAAGTAGTTTTGCTTTAAACAGTAGCAAAGTTGTTTATTTAAAGTTAGTTTTGTTAAATAATTTTGTTATCTAATATCCTGAAAACATTTTTGTTTATTAGAACTACCATGAATTGCACAGAATGGTTCCCCTAATTATATGATACAGTATTTATTAATATTTCGAATTAGCTTTTATTTTAATTTTTTCAGTTTTCATGTTATTTCGTTTGTCATTTAACGTAATCATTTTCAGTTTTGTTTTTCAATTTAAATTTATTTTGTCAGATAATCACCAAGACGACATTTCTAATTCTCATGAAATTGTTTTATTTTGAAGTTTTATAAGTTTAATATTTATATTTGATTTAAGTTTGCAAAAAAATTTAATAGTAATCATTTTAATTAACAATAAAAACATCGGAGTTTACATCTCAAGAGTAAAAAATAAATTATAATTAAAATAATTCTACCTTTTGAGTTTATGAGAAATTATAAGAAATAACATCCCAATTGTAAGATATAAAGTTGCAAACTTAACAGTTTTTTTATTTACATTTGATGATTTTCATTAAAATTAACTCTTCTATTCAACATAATTTTTTCTATTGACATGATTAATAAATACATTTTTATATATATATATATATATATATATATATATATATATATATATATATATATATATATATATATATATATATATATATATATATATATATAAATATTTCAATATTTAACGATAAACATGTCCTATATTTTAAATTAATTTATTTTTACACATTCAATATTTTATATTTAATTATTAACCTGACGTAGACCAAATTCTTTAAATGTTTTCTAATTGGGTCGCAATCCACCAGTTGAGAATCACTGGTGTAGAAGATTCCACTAGTGACTCTCATATGCTCTTTGTTTTAAGATCTGGTATGTTTTACGAAGGTTGCGGTCACATCACTGCACTATTGGGATCATATGAGCGCAGGGGGCTGGTTCTTCAAAGAAACCTTATTCTCCTTGGAAAATAAGTCCAAATGTATCCATAGCCTAACATGTTTTTGTGAGATTCCTGCTGTTTCTACACCAACTACAATTATTAGACGACTGCAAAAATATCTTGTAAATAAAGCTTCACAAAGCTTTACTTAAATATGCCAAAACAAATAGAAATGTAGAAATTCATCATTACAAACTCATCCATGATTTCTCAGTTTAGTCGCTTGGAGCCATGATGAATGCGCATTTAACGGGTTTGACAGGAGAAGAGGCGATAGAAAACCTCCACAGCCGTCCTGCGGCAGGCCTAGTCTGTATTTAGCGGTCACCTGGAAGACGGCCAGCCCAAGTGAAGGACTGACACGGGCCAGAGATTG
Source organism: Carassius gibelio (assembly GCF_023724105.1). Classification (NCBI taxonomy): domain Eukaryota; kingdom Metazoa; phylum Chordata; class Actinopteri; order Cypriniformes; family Cyprinidae; genus Carassius; species Carassius gibelio. Next base: position 11,157,897 of record NC_068392.1, on the reverse strand, counting down.
CACAGACGGTGAAAACCAAAGGTTTAGTGGTAGCATTGTGCTATCTACGCACTAAATCAAGCATATGGAATTAGAACTTTGTTGAAATAGCAAGACTCAATTTCTGGGGGAAGTGGAGCACTAATGATGGGCTTTGTGCCTCAGGCGACTAAACAGAGAAAGTAAAACAGATTGTTTTTCAACAGACCTGCTGTGGTGTGCATTTGGCCCAGATGATGCAGTTTTCACAGTTGCATGAACCACCGCACAACTGTAATATAAATAGCACGGCATAAAAAAAACGAATATGGAGTTTGAACCGGAATTTCAAAGTTTTCTTCATAAATCACATTTATGTTATAATCTGTTTGATTTCTGTGAGGAACTAATGAAAATATCTTCGAAGGAAAGTCTGGAGGGAATTTTTTGCACTTCAGAAAGAGCTTCCCCAAGTGTGTCCAACAGCACTGCACACGTTTCCCTAAAGTTGCATGTTGAAAAAAAATCCAGTAACTAGCATGAAGTATCGGTAGAAACCAAATGTGAAATTCTTTATGAACCAGCTTGTTCGGCTCTTTGATTCTTGAAGTTTTGCGTTGGAAGTTCTCCTGACGCTTAAGTTCTCTGTAAACTACTTTTTTTTGGGGGGGGGGGGGGGGGGGTTATCTGTAATGGTAGACAACATTTGTGGGAATACGTAGACATCCAAATAAAGCCATAAAATTGGCATTTTTATTATTTTTATGCCAAATTTTTCAAGAACAGGCAATATGTTTTTGTGAATAATAGTAGCGCTATTCCATTCTTTTTTTTTTTTAAAGCTGAAATGGTAAATCTTGTTTGCAATTTGCAGGTGGACAGTTTATTAAATGATTATTTTGGTTATGTTTGAGTTAAGCTTAATCAACACCTTTTGTGGAAAAATGTTGAGTACCAAAGAGTCACTTACAATGGAAGTTAATTTGCCCAATTTTTAGATGACTCAAAAGCATCTTAGAATTTTATTTAAGCAATTAATCTAAGTCTAGAGCTGTAAAGCGGTTTAAATTATTTTTTACAGTAGTTAGTTTATGTTGCAAAATTGGATATAACTTTACACAGAAAAGGTTAGTAATCGATTTTTCCACACTAAAATCATGTTAACACACATATTGTTTACATCTTGTGCTTGTACTATTGAAACAGAGTGTTTTTGTAACATTTAAAGATTGGCCCCATTCACTTCACTGTTGCCCAGATATTTGTTTTTTTTATATAAAAAAAACCTTGTAAAAATCCCCCAATCCCCCAGATATACGCTATGATCTGTAGCCTAGTTTCACATCAGTACCAGGCAGACATTTGACATTGGTTACGCTGCAGTCTGGGCTTAATGTCTGGCCGTTCTGTAGGGTTTTGATGAGTCCCTCAGAGGTAATCAACAGGAATAAGACTATTTCCTCCAAACTGAAGGTTAAATATGACTTGGTCGCTGTATAGCAACTGATTGGTGCGATGGATTGTTGTTTGGAAGGAGGTCGGCCATCTTGTTTAAATTCTGGACAAGTTCAATGTTGACGGCTGCTACATGCGAAAAGACGAGTTTGGAGAAAGCAAGCAAATTCCTAATAAGGGAAATGGGATTGTTTACTATGAAGTCAACAATCTCGGCCTCGTCTTCTTGGCAGTCTTGTAAGCTGCATTGATCACCTTTGGCGAGTTCTGCGGTAATGCGTGACAGATGCACATCAGACTGCTTTCACTAATGGCAAGATTCCATTGGTCTGTGGCCAGTCAACATTAACTTCCTCAGATGTTCATTTTTCCCCCTTTGATTCTCATCCCTTGCGGACATCTGGATTCAATATTTTTGACAGCATCCCTTTCAATTAACGCAACTGTGAGACTCTTTTTGCAGAGCTAAATTGCCCATACTATCTTGCATTACATGACTTCATGTTTTGCCATGTTTGTTTATGTAAAGAATTAGTTCATGCAAAAATGTGAATCTATACTCTCCCTCATGTTGATAAAAACCCATATACTGTTCTTTCCTCAACGGGACACAAATGAATGTATTTTAAAATATGACCTTTCATTTCCATACAATGTAAATGCCATTCAGAAATGATGCAAAAATGCCATAAAAGCGGTCCATATGACTCTTTCGCTATATTTTTAAGTCTAGCAGTAGTATTGTGAGGAACAAACCAAAATTCAGTCAAATAATTGATCCTGTTCACCAAACCAATCTCGGGTGCTTTTCCCAAAAGCAACTGTAACAAACAAATCTCCATATTCATCGGGAAGAAGGAGGCGGGAACCGGCGAACAATCAAAAACGTTTTAATATTCAAAAGTAAATACAAAACGGCGCACCAGCCCCTCACGGACGACTGGTGCGCACAAATAAAAACCAAAACATAAAGTAATGTCCCAGGCCTGGTCCTCTCTCGTCCTTCACGGTTTTATATCCTTCCATCTCCTACGTGGGACTCGATACTAGCGGTGGGGCTCAGGTGTAGCTCATCTCCAATCACTACACCTGGCCTCACTCCTCGTTCCCACGCCTCTCGGCCCCGCCCCACTCGCCACAGCAACATTCGCCAACAATATTTCCAAGTCATTGTCAAATGTAGTTCCGAAACATAGATCCAACGAACATTCGCAAACATCATCTTTCTTTCATTTCATACATATACTAATTCAATTCAACGTCTTTTAGTTTTTCAAAAGAATAAAAGCAAACGTTTTTGAAGAGCGCATATGCGTGAATGTGCTGTAGCTCCATGATTGAATCAAACATCTGAAATAACGCAAAACAGTGCATTATCAAAAAAAAAATTTGCGAATTAGACCTCAGATGCCATGTTTGTTAAAGCAATAATCTGACATTTATTTGACCTCAAAAAAGAAATTATGCTGTGGTGAGAAGTGATGCATGTGGAAGCGCTGAGGAGAGAGTAAAACAAAACACCAGTTCACGGTTAATAGTATAAAATGATACAGTTAGCTTAAGATAGGGATTACAGTTTACAATGTTACAATGCCGTGTGGAGCACTTTTACCATTCACTGCCATTATAAAGCTTGGAAGAGCCAGGACATATTTTTTTTATATAACTCAAATTGTATTCATCCGAAAGAATAAAGTCATATACTTCTAGGATTGTTTGAGGATGAGTAAATCATGGGGTAATTTTCATTTTTGGGGTAAACTGTCCCTTTAAACAGCGAGAAACACACCTTTGAACTATTTGTTCATTTAGCAGACTTATTTAGTTCTCAAGCTCAATGTAGTGCACGTCATATGGAGAACTTTTATGATACTTTTACCCTTTTTTTAAGCTTGAAAGCTTCACTCCCTGTAATTGCTGTAATTCACTATAATTGCTTAAAAAGTGCACAGAAAACAGACTTCAGATTTTCTCACCGCAGAAAAACGACACATGGGTTTAGAACATGATGAAGGTGAGTAAACGATGACAGGATTTTCATTTTATCTAAACTATTCCTTAGAATTTAAGATTGGACATACCAGTCAGTTATACATATGTAAAAAGTACAATCCCAATGGACTCCTTATGTGTCCAGTTACAGACTATTAGAATAGGACACACAGTTCCCTGCATTCTTGTCTACCATGACTTGACATGAAAAACCATGTGTGTTTGCGTCTGTGGTCATTTCAAAGATTCATATGAGCCTCCCTAGAGAGGTTATCTCCGAGGTCTGCTCTGCTGAACCTGATTTAGAAGAATTCAGTGGAAGAGAGTAAAAATCTCTATTTAATAAGATCTCAAGGGGGAACTAAAGGAGACCTAGTCTGAAAAAACAAGTACTAATTTACACATACAGGGCAAGATGAAGGGGCAGAACAGGACACATCTAGTCATAGACTGAGACAGATTTCAAATCCCATCTTTTGGATCCTGCTTATTAGTGGCAGCTTAAAAGTTCTTATTCAAGTCTAGTAGTCCCCTTGCTCTCATCAGAGTTGGCTAGTGCTCGGCTTGACCAGCGTGGCTTTGTGCCGCCAGGCAATCATGTAATTGAGTTGTTAACATGGTTTTTCTGCATGGTTTCTCAAGCTGGAAGCAGCTGACTGTAGCTTTTTGGAATCTTGATGGCGTCGATCAAACTGAAATGTTGACTAATACTTATGTCCTGTCCTTACCAGGTGTAACTTGACCACAGTTGAGTGGGTAGAAGTATGTCTGTGAGAGCACAAATGCTGTGTAAGGTGGCAAAATCACAGTCACTTTGAACATCTTCAGTGTTTATTAAACAGGCATGATATGTCAAGCAGGATTTGGACCAATTACATTTTACTGTGGACGGGGCTACCAAGTGCAATGCAGACAAAAGTAAACAAAATAATATGCATTCCTGTGTGATACTTGTCAAGGTTATTGAGAACAGTTTTAGGTAATAAAATTACTATAAAAAACTGCTGATCTACTGGGATTTTCACACACAACCATCACTAGGGTTTACAGAGAATGGTCCAAAAAAATGTCCAGTGAGCAGCAGTTATGTGTATGAAAATGCCTTGTTGATGTCATTCATCAAAACGGAGGCTACATTTCACACAGGCTCACAAAAAAATTGGACAATAGAAGATTGGAAAAATGTCTTGATTTCTGCTGTGACATTCAGATGGTAGGCTCAGAATTTGTTATAAAGAACATGAAAGCGTGGATCCATCCTACCTTGTCTCAGGGGTTCAGGCTGATATTTTTTTGGCACACTTAGTCCCTTAATACCAATTAATGCCACAGCCTACCTGAGTATTGTTGCTGACCATGTTCATCCCTTTATGACTACAGCGTACCCATCTTCTGATGGCTACTTCCAGCAGGATAATGCACCATGTCACAAAGCTCAAATCATCTCAGACTGGTTTCTTGAACATGACAATGAGTTCACTTTACTCAAATGGCCTCCACAGTCACCAGATCTCAATCCAATAGAGCATCTTTGAGAAGATGAGGAACAAAGATTTGCATCACGGATGTGTAGCCGACAAATCTGCAGCAACTGCGTGATGCTGTCATGTCAATATGGACCAAAATCTCTGAGGAATTTTTCCAACACCTTGTTGAATCCTTGCCATGAAGCATTAAGGCAGTTCTGAAGGCAAAAGGAGGTCTAACCTGCTACTAGCATGGTGTACCTAATAAAGTGGCCAGTGAGTGTAGATTACTCCAGTCTTCACTGTCACATGATCCTTCATAAAACATTCTTATATGCTGATTTAATAACCTTTTTGTAACATTTCTCATTATTTAAAGGGTTGCCAACTCACGCTTTCAGCATCAATCTCTCGCTGAAGTCCAAGCATGAGTGTCACGCCAGATGCGTGAGAGTTGGCAACCCTGTTATTTATCAATGCTAAACTTGTGCTACTTAATATTTTTGTGGAAAAAGTAGCAGTTTTTTTCAGGAGTTTTTGTGAATACAAAGTTCAAGTACACAACATTTATTTGAAATATAACTATCTAACATTATAAATCTTTTCTGTCCCTTTTGATCCATTTAATGCATCCTTGTTAAAAGTATTAATCTCTTTCAGAAAAATAGAAACAGTAGTGTATATCTCAGATTTTTTAACATTTAGGTTTGCTCTGTCATATTTACCTGTGTTATTCATCATCTGCATGTTTGTAAGAATCCAAGCATTTTTATGTCACTCTGCAAATTGTATTTGTTTTTCCGCTTTGTGCATGATTGCGTTGAAATCCTCACCACAACAAAATGGTCACAAACCCAACCGTTTCATTCAGAAGCCTTTCTGCAGAGTAAATCCCATAATGCTGTTTCCTGCCCTTGACATTGTGTTTGTTGATTCTCCCAGAGTCAGCCAGAGATTGAGTACTCCTTGCCTGAGTTACAAGCCCCGCGCTCCAACGTGGTCGACAAACCCTGGCCCCAAGTCAACTCCCACACACAGCGGCCACATACTGGTAAGAATGACCGCTTTCACCCCAGATGGCTGCTGACAGCTTTCGTTTTTTTTTTTTTTTTCATCTGAAAGCTCATTTAAGTGGAGCCAAGCACCAGAGCTTGAGCTTTGACTTTTATTTGCGACTCATTGAGCGCCGCTGTAGTTTGTCCGAAGCTGGAGGGTCATAAAATCAATGTCCACTTGCTGAAAATGCTGCCTCTGCATCCTTTCAGGTGGGAGGTCACATGGGGAGAGGAATGCGGCAAAACCTGGGGTGAAAGAAAAGCATATCAGCCAGCATGCTGAGGACCCAGCTGCTGAGCACGACTTCCTGGGCTGCATGTCAAGGTGAAAGGGACTTTTTTCCAGTCAGGACATGTTTAAATGTTTAAACAGCTTGATGGTCCATTGATCATGTACTAAAAACATTTAGGTTGTATTTAGGTAACAGTGTGGCTATGCCAGTAAAATTTTTAATGCAAACAAACAATTTTCCATCACAAAAATTAAAACTATATACTATATACGAAATACACTTAAATGAAAGTGTTGTAATTTCTTAACATACATCAATATGTAAATTCTTCCTGTATATTTCCCCTAGGCGCTCAGGACTACCGCGCTGGATTTTAGCAGCATGTCTCTTCCTGTCTATCATGGTGATGCTGTGGCTGAGCTGTGCCAGTCTGGTCACGGCACCGGAGCAGCATGTCAAGAATCAGGTACACGCTCATTCATCAAAGTAATATAAGCCAGACAGAGAGAGCATTCCTTTAAATGGATTATTTGGAGCAGAGGAGAAGCGGTCCTGTGTGTGTGTGTGTGTGTGTGTGTGTGTGTATGTATGTATGAATATATATATATATATATATATATGAACTTTTTCAAAAGTATGGCTACTTCATATTGATTTTGAGTAGGGGTGCTCCGATCACGATCGGCCGATCATTAATGCGCATCTCATCAGTAAAGCCGGTTCTCTAATCAGCCGTTAATTCCATCAGGTGCGTGATTTCACATAGAGCAGCTGTTACTACACAGAGCCGTTGTTAACTGAGAAGATGCGGCAAAAAACGCTGAAAATGAAGTGGATTTGCGCATCTTCTCTATTAACAACGGCTCTGTGTAGTAACAGCTGCTCTATGTGAAATCACGCACCTGATGGAATTAACGGCTGATTAGAGAACCGGCTTTACTGACGAGATGCGCATTAATGATCGGCCGATTGTGATCGGAGCACCTCTAATTTTGAGAACTAAATAATGAGAAGCTTATTCAAAATACTGTTTTGAATACGTAATTTGGAACAGGAACAAGTTAAATGTTGACGAAAAATTTTGTATCTACAGCTTAGCATCAATGGAGATAAAGAGTACATGGATGACGGCCAGAAGGTCAACCCCTACCACTTGACGCCAATGATTGCAATGACAATCGGCCAATCGGAGGAGAGCAAGGAGGCGGGGCCACTTCCGGTCAAAGTCGACCTCAGCAAAACATCACTGTAAAAGCACCGAAGCAGGCAATACTTTGACGACTAGGGTTAAACTCATCTCCAGAGCTATTTCTCGCAACTTAAGGGGAAGTAACTTTGTTTTTCTAAATAAATAAAAAACATGCATGATGACATTTATTATATCATTCTGACGTACATAAAGTCTGAATACTAGTCTCCTGACTGAATTTGCAAAACCTCATGGAACTGTAGTGTAGGTGCTTGTTCACATAATGTACAAACTCATTTTTGACTATAATGAATACATAGACTAGTACATGAACAGCTTCGCAACAAGTTTCTTATCGCTGTTGTGATACGTTCTTACTGAATTCTTAAAGAGCAGGGTTATTAAGCTTCAGCGTTTAGATACTGAAAATGAACGTTGAACGATGAATACTTTCAAAGCGCCCCCTTTGTTATTAATTAGTGTAGCATTTGAACTGGATAAGCTTTGAAGGTAATCTGTCAGACAGAGTCACACTGGTAGATTCTCACTTTGATGTGAAACAAGCAACGTAAAAAAACAAACGCAGTCGATTAGCAAATGATCTGGTTTGTAACGACATTTACAAAACACGAATGCATCCTTTGAACTGATATGTAATCAAACTGACAAGGACTCAATTAGTTTACAGATTGTGAGTGCCAGTAGTTTGAGGAGTTCAATTAAGATTTTGTTCAGTTGTATAGTTAAATTATAGGCTTTAGGATGTTTTGTATGCAAGCAGGTATTGAGTGATTTTCATATGCGTAATTATGTATCCATAATAAGCCTGACTAATCTACTCACATTCATGTCAAGGAAGTATGACGAGTATTTATTTATTTATTTGTGTATTTATTCGAAGCTTAAAGAATATGATGCCAGTAGACTTTCATCTCTCATTTAGATAATTTAGATGATACATTATTGCAAATTTATTCCCAACATAAACCGCTACAGAGAGGAAAAACCCTTGCTGTTCAGACTGAACGTGAATTGTTGAATTATTCCAATGCCTTTCCCCTTATATTCTCCATCTCTTCCTGAAAAAGCGATGGGGTGGAGCTGGGGTGGGTCTTGAACGCCCAGCGCCAGGCTTTGACAAATATATTTTGTAACTAAACTCTAGAATTGACAGGCTTTCATGGCACTATTTGTCTTGTGCTTCTATTTTTCCACTTTTAAGCCCAGTCACAGTGCATGCTATTATGCTACGAGACACTGAATATATCATCCTCTCTATTTAGGAAACAAACTGCTGTACGCTTGTGCTCTTTGTGTTTTTGCTTAATGTTCAGTAGGCAATGTTATTATGACCATAGATAACCAAGAAGTCAAGAGGTGGAATACCTTAATAAGCCATTTAAATATCTACTGGTTCATCATTACTGTATGATTTACAAGTCAGTAATCCATTTTGTTTCTCTCTTGAACGGTTTACCATAAAAAAAAACTCCATAATATTAGACAAATAAAGTGTTTTCATGTTGTAATTAAAATGCTGTGGGTCCAGTTTCTGTAAAAAACTGTCAAAAAGCTAAAAGTTCAACTAAGTTTTTTATGGTTATAAGTAGTAAAGTAAAATATTATGCACATATGACTATAACATTAATTATTATTGTTTTTGTTGTTTCTATTGTGAAAGTAAAGAACTATACTCGTACTACAGGCCAGATGATTCTCAATTTTATACATTGGTAGTAATGGGAGTCACCGTCTGAAAAAGGTTGAAGACCCCTGGATTACATTAGATGTTAATTATGACAATTTCAGTCACTGTATATTACAAGAAATAAGCGTTAGAAATGGACTTTCCTCGTCCGCTGCAACCAAATACTGTCAATAAAGTGATCTGCTCACTTTTACAGTGAAATTCCACTGTAATTGTAATAATTCAGCAACCACACGGGGCGCTAGAAAACTATGGTTACTGCAAAACCAAATGAACGGCTGTGGATTAGAAGTGTACATTCACACTATGGCCACTAGATAGCGCACACTCTCAGTTTACTGTAGACGCCGAGGGTTATTTTATAACATGCACACAGATGTAATTTAAATGAATCACTGGTTATATATATACCCTCAATTTACCACCGGCATTACATACAGGGTGTCAAAACCCCATTTCTGATACATTAAAACTCTTGACTTTTACAGCTTCTCTTACCATTTTCAGGTATTTTCCAAAAATAAACCACCTGTGCTGTGAAGCAGGTGCAAACCTGTGAAGGTCAGCGGCACGTTTTAGGTGAGATGTCCAGCAGACTGATCTTCAAAAATAGCTTGCTTCAGATTTAACACCCTGTCACACACACTCTCTTTCTCACACACACACACTCTCTCTCTCTCTCTCACACACACACACACACACTATGTGCCCATCAGCTGTGATAGAACATTTCCCACCTGGCTCAATGGATCTACCTAATACAGTCATGACCAAAACAATATTTTGGCAGTGACATAAATGTTGTGTTTTGCAAAGTTTGCTGCTTAAGCTGCTGTGGTGTTCATTCACATTGTTTCTAGATTAGTGTGTAGTGATCAGATGCATTTTAAATAATTGCTAAAAGCTTCATTGGCCAAAACTTTTTTTACTTTTCACAAAAAAATGAATTCAACTTTTATTTTTGATCCCGACACAAAATGACCAGCTAACATTAATAGACTTATTATATCAGCAGCACATGTGAAAGTGTGAATGAGTACTAGTCAGGTGAAATCACTATCATACTAATTAGATTGTAAGAGCAGACTGATTGCTGTAAAAGGAAGGAAGAAGCATTTTCAAATTGTGTTATTGTTAGCAATGGTGACCTCCAAAGAAACATGTGCAGCCATCATCGCGTTGCATCAAAACGGCATCATGTGTGAGGAAATTGCTACAAAGAATATTCCACCTGAAAGAACCATTTACTGGATCATCAAGAACTTCAAGATGAGAAGTTCGACTGCAGGGAGGAAATCTACAGGACGTCCCAGACAGTCTCCTCCTGAGGAGAGCTAGAGAATCGTGTCAGCAGCAGTGCAGAGCTTGCTCAGGAATGGGAGCAGGTTGATGTGAGCGCATCTGCAAACACGGTGAGGAGACTTTAGACAACAGCCTGGTGTCAAGAAGAGCAGAAAAGAACCCACTTCTCTACAAGATGTGTCAAAGACAGACTGAAACTTATGCAGAAAGTAAAAGGATCGGACCGCAGAAGACTGGTGCAAAGTTATTTTCTCTGAAGTTCCCTTCCGACTGTTTGGGAAAATCTAGAAAATGGATTTTGTTCGGAGAAGAAAAGGTGAATTCTACCATGAGTCCTGTGTTGTGGCAACAGTGAAGCATCCTGAGACCGTCCTGAGATGTGTGGGGTTGCTTTTCAACCAAGAGGGTGGGTGTTCTCATAATTCTGCTCACAAACATTGCCTTGAATAAAGAATGGTATCAAAACGTCCTGCAAGTGCGACATCTTAAAACGATCCATAAGCAGTTTGGTGATCCGTGCATTTTCCAGCATTGAGCACCATGTCATAAGCAAGAGTGATTTAAAAAAAAAAGATCTTAAAGATCTTTACATTGAAATTTTGGATCCGTGGAAAATTTCCCCCAGCTGAAACGCCGTTTGTTCTAAACTTGTAGACTTAAATTTTTTGGCTGTGCAGAAATTAAGATATTTTGCATGCCTGAGCTGCTTTACAAATGAATGCACACTTGACAAATTATAATTTTGAGATGAACTATTCCATTAACGCACATTTTATTATTTGTATGACTCTCTTAGTGCCACGGTCTTGCTCTTTTACTCATTATCTGGTCTAGTCACCTCAGTTTACTATTAACCTGAAAGGTAGCAGATGAGCATATCAGATAGAGACCATTGTGCTGCTGTGCAAACATTAACATAGTCGACAGGACTGCGATGCCCCACAATAGGCTTGCTGGGGGACTACAGAAACCCAACTAAAGATAGATCTGTTTGCGTATGACTCACGCGGTCAGTTCCCGAAGCATCTGACTCAATGCTAACACACAAAGCTAATAACAATGCTATATGAACCCTATTCTGCTGTGTTATATTGCACTTGATGAAGACCTACGTTGGTTTCTGAATAACAGTGGCTGGCCACACCTGATGAGAATAAATCTAGATGAGGATTTTTACAGTGGGAGGGATTACGGGGGTTTGTAATCCGAGCGTGGTCGCATTAAAGCAAAATGAAAATACTGGTCTTATTTACTCACCCTCATGTCCTTCCCTCACGTTATTTTGTCTATGACACACAATTGGAGAATTTTCTGTAGAAGCACCGTTGTTTGTTCATATTGAAATCATTTTATGACTATCATTCTGTGTGACTGATTCTTATCACTAACCAGAAATTGACCCCGGTGTAACGTCCTTACCCATAATACCTCAAAATAAGTATGGTGTGACTAACACGTCAATCATGTTGTGTCACAGTTCAAAGATGTGCCTGCACTTCAAATGTGCTGCCACAGAGGACGCAGTGGAGCTTCATCGCCGCTGGTGGAGAATATCTTTGGGCTTGAGCTCCTCTTCAGCCATATACGACTTCCTTATCAGTCCCAGCCTGCTGGTAAAGTCAGCCTGCAGTGCATTGAAGAGCCAAACTCGCCGTCACACAGGGCCCTGTAGAAATGAACAGAATAATGAAAGAGAGTGAGAGAGAAAAACAGTGGGAGAAACTAAATGGCATGAATTTGATATTGCCTATTTTCCATAATCATCTCATGTATGCATAAGTAGGTGCTTTCTGAAGATTTTACGAATGTGGTCATTTATGGACCACCAAATATGCATAACGTATGACACTAAAATTTATATTTTTTAATGTATTTGTTTGACCTTGCTATTTTGGTTATGTAGTGTATATGGGTAGAAGAGCAATAAGTTTCAATCAAAATGAGGGAAAAACTAAATATGAACATAACATGCGAGAATTGTAAGCCATCATTTCACACTATATCATGTATCTGTCGGTCAACCCAGACAGCAAAAATAATATTAGTATTTTTGCTGTCTGGATGTACATCCAATTTATGTAATCACTCACATTTCAATTAATTAAAACATGATATTGACATCTTCCCTGTAATAAAATTGTTTCACTTTAGGAAGAAGAAATTAGAGCATTTTTAGAATATATTCATTTTTATTTATTTATTTATATATATATATATATATATATATATATATATATATATATATATATATATGAAGAGTTCAGATGCAAAAGCCTCTAAATGCCATCTGAAATTTTCATCTAAAATTAGGATTTTTATCAGGCTCCTATATTTATGTTCAGTTATTTCACTTTAATAGTCTGGCAAAGGACCTGCATATTGCTATTAAAGTAAAATGACTCAACCTAAGCATAGGAACTTGATAAAAATCCTAATTTTAGATGAAAATTTCAGATGGCATTTAGAGGCTTTTGCATCTGAACTCTTCATATATATATATATATATATATATATATATATATATATATATATATATATATATATATGACTTTTAATGAAATATTAAACATATTACGTCTTCACGGATCTGGATGTTTTACAATAAAAACAAACTACTCATCAAAAATATTATCCTTCGGATTTTCGTAAATATGCATAATATACATAATTAATGAGTAGCCTGACGTCACAAAGGAGTTGCATGAATAATAATTGACGCCTGTCAATCAAACTAACAAAGTGTATCAAATCTCCGTGGACCTCAGGAGGAAATGGAACCGTTATATTTACATTCAAACCCCTGACACCCGTGCGGTAAAGACAAATACACGTTTGAAAGCCCTGACATTAACATAAACTTTAAGATGTAATTCGAAGAACGCGAAGAATGTTTTAATTTCCGCAACAAAACTAATGCGCGCGCGCAACGCCTGTGTCTCGCATTCTCAAACGTGCGTTCATGTTAGAAAATATTTAAACATAAATGAATATGTCTCGTAGAGATGGAGTGAGGAGATGGACAGCTTATCATACATCTTACACCCAGAGTTCAGCTCTGAGATACCCAACACGCCGCTCACCAAACTCGGCGCGCGGGCACGAGAGGACGGTCTCAAGCTCCCCTCTCTGTGAATTGATTCTACTATGAGCCTACCCGAATCGGAGCGACGAAACACCGAGGTATACGTATACAAATATAAACTTTTAATCGTTCAAACATTACCCTTACACTCACCCTTATCGATTAGATATGCATTTAATAATGTGTGTCATGTTTATTTTCTTTCACAAAACAAATCATAATGCCGATTTTCCCTCCGCGTGTCTTTCTCCACATAGTCGCCCCCCCTCCGTCGGAAATAGAACAGTCCACAATTTATTCCAGGGAAAGACTGACAGTTTTTTGGGTCATGAAGCAGCTGTTCAAGTCAGCAGTCGTTCCCCCCTCCGCTAGAATAAGAAATTAGTCCATTTTAAAGTAAATAACTAAACCCCGAAGCTGATAAGGGAGTGTTATAAAATACTGTGCCGTTCTGATTTTACGGAGAGAATGGACTTAAGATGAAGACACAATAAATGAATATTCCCGTCCCGTCATATAATGGAAATGTGAGATCTAAATATTTCGGATCATAAACGGAGGGGAACAATAGATGCTAAGGCCTAAACAATGAAATAGAGATTTAGACTATCATCAGCTCAATAAAACAAACCTTCTGACAGAGATTTTAAATGTGGGTTGCCTATGAATTCCTATAATTTACTGAATTGTTGACCTTTTGTAAGCTGTTGTGTTCTTTTGTGTGTAATAGCATTTGAGGCGCCATATATTTGTGAATTGCGTCATCTTTAACCCAGATGACTTTCATTTAACCTGGGCTGTTTTCTCAGAGTAGGCAGTCCTGGCTCAAGAAATAAGGAGAAATCAAATGATAAAATAACTGACGGCACAAAAATCTAACAAAAACTCAATATGAGATAGAATACTATTGTTTTATGAAGTAATAATGTCCAACAGCGACACTAATGGATGAAGGTAGCATCTCTCCTTGTCCTCATAGAGCTTGTACATGCAGTTACAGTAAGATACAGGTATTGAAAAATCATGTTTGAGGACAACATTTCCATAATTTGCCGATCATACTGTCAATGCACACACACACACTCACACACGAAATGAAATTAAAACGATGTTAATATAAACAGAAACAAAATAAAGAAAAAAATATGATCCACTAAAAACTTTTTGTGACTCAATATTAATAAAAAATCATTAATATAATCATATCATAAATAAAATACAAGTACAAATAATACATTTAAATGAATTAAATGTTTATCTATATACTTATCCATCTATATCTATCTATCTATCTATCTATCTATCTATCTATCTATCTATCTATCTATATATATATATATATATATATATATATATATATATATATATATATAAAAAAATACATTTGTCTATATACTTGTCTGTATATATCTACATCCTATGCTAATGCCTTTTACATTTTACAACCATTAGAACATTAAGACACAAATTTATATTGGATAAAAAAAATAAAAAAAAGTATTTCACTATAGACTTTTGTGACTATGTTATTATAAATTCATTATTTTATTTAATATAACATAATTGCGAAATTGATGCAGCTTTTACAATAAGTTTAGATTCTATTGTGTTCCACTGCTTTAAAAAATATACTATATACGCTCTCTCTCTCTCTCTCTCTCTCTCTCTCATATAAAATCATACACGATGACTAACTTCAAAACCTGGTACTGGGGTTTACAACCTTAAGAGGTTATAAACATCATATAAATAAAATGTACATGCACAAAAATGAAATGTATTTATATAATATATAATAATAAAGACAGAGAGAGAGGACTTTACTGTCTTATTTAAAAAACAAAACAAAAAAAAAAAACACCAGACACCACAGTATTTTACACATATTTTACAAACATGAATCAGACCAGCACATTATTAGAGTCATGTTACATGAACAAACAAAACCTGGCACAAGTGTGAACTTTCACGCAAGTCATTCGGTTGCACTTGTTGCGTTAGTGTCTTCGGTTAACTCTTGCAGCATCTCTTACAAATCAAAGTCAATCTGAATAATTCTGCCGATAATTCTGCATCATATTTTTATTAAATATTTATTTATTTGTGAAAATACTTTGTCATCTAAAGTACAAGTATGTTTATTTTATACATGTATTTTGAATCCATCGTCAAGTGATTTCAGATTTCTTAGATATTAATTAAAATGAAAATAAAAAAAATCCAAGATATGCTGCTTTCCAAAATATCGGCATCGGTTGTCAAAAAAAAAAAAAAACAATATCGGTCAACCACTAATTTCAATTAGCTATATGTCACATATTTACAAGACACCATCAGATATCTCGCGGTACAATTCAGGGCATAAATAAAACTGCATCTCAGATTTCGCTGAAGATACTAGAAGTGTTTGATGTCAGATTTAGCTGCTGACTTTTACCCCAAGTCCCGCTCCAATTCTATCTGTCCAGCATCACCAGTCAGCAAGCACCATACGTTCCTGCTCCAGCCTGTAATGAAGATCATATGTTTAGCTGGTGCTGAAACCCTACCCAAGACGTCCACATAAAATAAAACCTGCTGCCAGCAGGATCTGTCCCACTTCAGGAATATGAAACCATATCTCTATATGCCTACATCACAGGCCATAAAAAGTAAAGAGGGCCCCTGTCCCCATGAAAAACCCCGATCCAACCAGGCTTGGATGAGTTACCTTTTGCTTTATCAAGAGCTGAGGTTTGGACAGGAGGTCCTATGACATCTTGACATATTTGCATATTTTTGAATAGCTGTCAATGTACAAAGATGCTTTTGAAGACTCTTATAGGAGTTGGACTAAACTGGTTGCACTGTGTGTATTTGATTCACTAAACAGAACCAGTATATAAGAGTCATTCGTTCAGGAATCATACTACACTAGTCTCGCTGTCTGTTTTGCATTGTTGACTCAGTAGCAATAAGTCAGGGTTGTGGAGTAAAACGTAATGACTTATTGCTCTCACAGGGTATAACAACTACCCGACAAAACCAAGTATTTTTTAATCTGTGATGTTCCCAGTCAAAAATGACATTTCTTGTTATGCTACCTTACCAAATATTGGATTCAAACCTTTTATCAACTTGTTTTCTTTTAATTATCACAAGTTTTGCATTTCTTTTTGGAACTGATTGATCGTAAGGTCAATCATATGAGCTCAGTTTTGGAGTGAATATTGCCAAAATTTTCAACAAACAATGAAGTGCTATAAGCCCAGAACTATGAGGCCTTAACTGTTTCTAACAGTTAAGTTAGGTAAGAGATTTTCGGCACAGCACAACAACATATGATGATTGTTCAGCTGATGAAATGTCTTTCCAAGAAAAGTTTCAAAAGACAAAAACTATTAAACGGTTTTGAAAGTTGAATTGTGAAAATGTACCTTTATACAGTGCGTGTCATTGTAAAGGCTGTAGGTCTATCCCTCACAACCTCATTTTCATCAGCATAAAATTGTAAATTGCGTTTATTTCCAGACACACACTGCGTGATTTTAGCCACGATATTCACTCGCCAACAGTTTCGTGGAACTCACAGATAAGTGCCCAAAATCTGAGGCAAATCGGTGCCGATTCGCGCAAGTGAAAATCGCATAGTGTGTGTTATCAAGGACACAATCTGAGAGAAGCGTCAACACTTTGCCGATGACCAGGGATATTTGGCATGCTAAATATCTGGAGCTGTCAGCGATTCAGTGTACATTGAAATGGGGGGCTTCTGTTTTTTGGCAGATATAAATCCATTGCTCTCGCATGATATTATTTCCTGTATCACGCAATTCTTGTGTGTATTTGGTTTTGTCGGTGATTCTTCCTACTGAAAAGTTGATGCAGTGCAGTGTGAGAAGAGCACCAATCCAATAATGACTTTGAAAATCAGGTTTACAGTGTGAAACCAGCATAACCTGACTATTGTACCTTGCAGCGCTGTTGTAGTACAAGTAGAGCACAAAAGTCTGTTAAAGTTATTTAGTACAGCATTGTGTACAGCTGCTAATTGAAATGTGCTGGATGCTTTTGTCAATTTCAATGACAGGAATGCGATCAGTGACAGATACAACATAATATGTCTTCATTTTGGTTGAAGTTAAGTATTGTATGATTAACACATTAGCCAAATATTTAGAGGTTTTTAAATGTGGCAACAGTTGTATGTTTGCGGAAGTAAAATAATTTAAACATGTTTAGCCAGCAAGGCTAGTTTAGTCAGAATTAACTTCTAACAGAATTTAAAAAATCCCTATAAGGAAATAAGTTGAGTATATTTGTAGGCTTTGTTCTGAAACAAGCAAACATTTTGTAAATGTCCACATGAACCTTAACGTAGGTGTAATTTTCTTAGTTTGCACCAAGTAAAAAGAGTTCAAGCCGAGGTGTAAGACTCAATAAAGAGCATCTAATCCAGTCAGCCTCAGCACAGTCCTTGTGGCTCATGTAACATCAATTTACATTTATTTATTTGGCAGATGCTTTTATCCAGTGCAACTTAGGCCGTGCCCTCACTACATGACTGTCAGGATAGGACAATTGTTGTACTGCATGCATTACACAATCTTTCCTGTTTTCCATCATGTTTTGTCGCAGCAGACCACGTACTAGACAAAAGAGCACAGACAAGGTGAACAAATTAAAAAATTGCTGGTCAAGACATATCTTCAGCATGAAAACTCAAATAAATGGGCACCAAAACTTTAAACAACTATTAATGTCAATCAGTTCATTTCAATCTGATAGATTCTTACTTTAAAAAAAAAAAAAAAAAAAATATATATATATATATATATATATATATTTACAACCAATTCCAAAAAAGTCAGGACACTGTGTAAACTTTAAATAACAACAGAATGCAACCCACTATAGAACATAAATATATAAAATATTCAAATTAGGGCTGGGATAAACGATTCTTTTTTAAACAATTAATCTAGCGATTATTTTTTCGATGCATCGCTTAATCTAACGATTAATTTTTTCAGACCGATTCGATTTTGATTATCTCCCCATTAATTGACTACTATTTATACATGTTGATTTACATATCTGAATGAAAAAAACATGAATTCCTTAACATTGCAATATATATTTATTGCTCTTAAAATTACAAAATAAAAGACTGACTAAGAATGCATTACTTTGCACTTGTATTGAGATAGCATTCAATAAAACCTTGAAGCCTTGAAAACACATAGTTTACTGAAACAAGCTTACTGAACACATAGGGCCTAGCTTACTGAAAAAAAGTTCTTCTTTCAGATGAAAATAACAACAACTTGATGTCTAGCATTCAATAAAAAAGGTCACCCAAAATACTTGTTTAGAGCAATTGAAAGAATACAGTAACCAATGTAAACTTGAGGGCTTTAAGCTAATACAGAGAGTGCTTTTTCATAAAAAAAAATATTAACAGTGTCATGGGGACAAGTGTTGTACATTGGGGACAAGTGTTGTAAATTAGCTTTAGCTAAAAACATTATGATACATGCATCAGATGACTGTCAAAGTTTATCTATGTTATTGTATCTGTCCCTATCCAAATAAACTTAAATAAATAAATGGGGAAAAAAAAAATCTCAGAATGCTCCACGTGAAACTTTGGCGTTCCACACTTTTTCAATCGTGTCTTATGATTTTGGTTAATATGCACGAGGGAGAGAGAAAGAGAGAGAGAGAGAGAGAGAGAGAGAGAGAGAGAGAGAGAGAGAGAGAGCGCGCTCGTGTAGTTTGAAGACTGCGAGTGCGCGTAAAACTTTGGAGTTTCGCCCTTTTTCTATCGTGTTTAATGATTTTGATTAATATGCACAAGGGAGAGAGAGAGCAAGAAGCGCTCGTGTTGTTTGAAGACTGTGAGTGCGCTCGGGGCTCTCTCTCGTACGCGCCCTGTCAGGCGCATCTATTCTACATCACTCACCAATCAAATAAGGCTTTGACAGCCGCCAAAAAAAAAAAGATCAATGCAGAAAAGCCCCTGGATTTGTTATATAACGTTGGACAGAATGTTGATCCGGCCATCGTGTATATTCAGCGCACATAAGGTAAACGTTTTGCAAACGTTTTTTAGAGAAATAAAAACAGGTCGATGAATCGATGCGCATATTTTGCGTTGGCGTCATCGATGACATCGACGCGTTGTCCCAGCCCTAGTTCAAATTTAAGAAAATGTTCCATTTTAAGGAAAAAATAAAGGTAATTTTGAATTTTGGTGCGCAAATAGTCCATTCGGACTTTAGAAACAAAGTATCTGTAGAGGCACTTTTTTATTTCACCGTAAAATGTAACAATATTATCGCACAGCTCTAAATATAAAGTTGGATTTAAGTGAGCCCAAGTTTAACTTCATACATTTGTGTACATGGTAATATATATATACACTCACACACACAAACCCAATTCTAAAAAAGTTGGGACACTGTACAAATTGTGAGATAAAAAGGAATGGAATAATTGACAAATCTCATAAACTTATATTTTATTCACAATAGAATATAGATAACGTATCAAATGTTGAAAGTGAGACATTTTGAAATTTCATGCCAAATATTGGCTCATTTTGGATTTCATGAGAGTTACACATTCCAAAAAAGTTGGGACAGGTAGCAATAAGAGGCCGGAAAAGTTAAATGTACATATAAGGAACAGCTGGAGGACCAATTTGCAACTTATTAGGTCAATTGGCAACATGATTGGGTATAAAAAGAGCCTCTCAGAGTGGCAGTGTCTCTCAGAAGTCAAGATGACTTCACCAATTCCCCCAATGCTGTGGTGAAAAATAGTGGAGCAATATCAGGAAGGAGTTTCTCAGAGAAAAATTGCAAAGAGTTTGAAGTTATCATCATCATCTACAGTGCATAATATCATCCAAAGATTCAGAGAATCTGGAACAATCTCTGTGTGTAAGGGTCAAGGCCGGAAAACCATACTGGATGAGCGTGATCTTCAGCCCTTAGACGACACTGCATCACATACAGGAATGCTACTGTAATGGAAATCACAACATGGGCTCAGGAATACTTCCAGAAAACATTGTCGGTGAACACAATTGTAATAATAAAAACTTCCTAATCATCGGGAAGGAGGAGGCGGGAACCGGCGCACAATCAAAATTAAACTTAATAATCACAAAACAGCTAATCAGCCCCTCACGGACGACTGAAGTGCGCAAATAAAAAGCAAAACATAAAATAAAGCCCAGACCTGGTCCTTTCTCGTCCTTCACTGTCGTCGCTCCAGTTTTATATCCTTCCATCTCCTCTGTGGGACTCGAGACCGGTAGTTGGTCGCAGGTGTCGTTCATTTCCCAATCATTCTACCGGCCTCGCTCGTTCCCACATCTCTTGGCCCCGCTTACCGTTCCATTAGCGTTACCGGCTAAAACTCTATAGGTTAAAAAAGAAGCCATATCTAAACATGATCCAGAAGCGCAGGCGTTTTCTCTGGGCCAAGGGTCATTTAAAATGGACTGTGGCAGAGTGGAAAACTGATCCACTCTAATCCACTCCACGACTGGTCAGACGGATCAAAATTTAAAGTTCTTTTTGGAAAACTGGGACGCCATATCATCCGGACTAAAGAGGACAAGGACAACCCAGGTTGTTATCAGTGCTTAGTTCAGAAGCCTGCGTCTCTGATGGGATGGGGTTGCATCAGTGCATGTGGAATGGGCAGCTTACACATCGGGAAAGGCACCATCAATGCTGAAAGGTATATCCAAGTTCTAGAACAACATATGCTCCCATCCAGACGTCGTCTCTTTCAGGGAAGACCTTGCATTTTCCAACATGACAATGCCAGACCACATACTGCATCAATTACTACATCATGGCTGCGTAGAAGAAGGATCCGGGTACATCGAAAACATTTGGCATATCATAAAGAGGAAGATGCGACAAAGAAGACCTAAGACAGTTGAGCAACTAGAAGCCTGTATTAGACAATAATGGGACAAAATTTCTGTTCCTAAACTTGAGCAACTTGTCTCATCAGTCCCCAGACGTTTGCAGACTGTTATAAAAAGAAGAGGGGATGCCACACAGTGGTAAACATGGCCTTGTCCCAACTTTTTTGAGATGAAATGGGAAAATGAATGGGAAAATGATGAAATGAAATGGGAAACTTCCACATCATTGCATTCTGTTTTTATTCACAATTTGTACAGCGTCCCAACTTTTTTTGAATCGGGTTTGTATATAAATAACATTTCAGCCGCTCGATTGCATGTACTGAGGCAGAATATAACCTATATTATCGCCCAGCTCTAATCTGGTAAATATTAATACATTAACATCATGTTTTTCCACAAAGCTGCTTTAAAACAATGTTTTGTCTAAAACTCTGTATAAATAAATTTAGACTTCACTAAACCCAGATTATATGCATTGTTGCATATAATACATTATTGAAAAACAACATTTTATAAATAAAAAAAAAGAGCAATTAATTCTTCTTTAACCTTTTTCAAGAAAATAAAGTGAGGAAGACTGTATACTGTACATGACAGAAAACTTCCCTGAATACGCAATGCAACAATAGCAAGCTCAGATCTGACTACTTGAACCAGAAGTTCATCTGTGACTGCAAAATCCAAGCAAAAATCCAATAGTGAGTGCATGGCCTTACAGTGCATCCAGTCAGTCTGTTTTTTTCTGTGGGAATCGTTCCCATGGCATTGGTATCACTAGTGCTATAACTCTACCAGTTGTGCTACATGAACGCTAAAACAAAAACCTCCAGGAACCAGACGCTTGGGTTGTGAAGAATCCTTGAAGAAACCTGAGTCCTGCTGTTTGTCAGCCTCTCCTCACACACACACACAGGCTCTGCCCAGATCAGATGTTATCTCTTGAGGAGGTGTCTGTGGTGTGGATGGCTGCTGTATGAGCAGGATAAACAGCAGCAGTGTGTATAATCCACTGCGCTCAGTCTGAGAGCCATGTGGATTAGCTGCCTCCAGCTCTACTAGCCTCTTCAGTGTGCTTTCGCACCTTAAAGAAGCCTAATTGAGCCCTGGTTGTCTTTAAATGGATCAAACTGTCATATCCACAGCATGTTCTGGTGTGTTGATTGCACAAAATGGATGGGAGGAGGAGGAAAACGGATTTGTAATTTCCTTGATGCTACCATTTTTATGGGTCTTTGAGGGTGTCACTTCTGAAATCATTATCATTTATAATGTTTATGAGCTTAATGAGCAAATAACAGCATTTTCCATGATTTGTG